>NW_027488969.1:0-178187 GCF_050948215.1 Halictus rubicundus | reverse complement strand
GGATAGGATAGGATAGAGGATACGATACGATAGAGGATAGGATAGAGAATAGGATAGGATGGAGGATAGGGGATTGGATCGGATACAGGATAGGAGACGGTAGAGGATTGGATAGGATAGAGGATAGGATAGGATAGATGATAGAATAGGATAGAGGATAGGATAGGATAGGGAATAGGATAGGATAGACGATATTATAGGAAAGAGGATAGGATATGATAGAGGATACGATATTATAGAGGATAGGATAGACGATAACATAGGGGATTGGATAGGATAGAGAATAGGATAGGATAGAGGATAGGATAGGATAGAAGATAGGATACGATAGAGGATAGGATAGGATTGAGGATAGGAGAGTATAGAGCAGATGATAGAGCATAGGCAATAATTGAGGATAGGATAGGATAGAATATAGGATAGGATAGAGAATAGGATAGGATAGATGATGTTATAGGATAGAGGATAGGATAGGATGGAGGATAGGACAGGATAGAGGATAGGATAGTATAGAGGATAGGATAGGATAGAGGATAGGTTAGGATAGAGGATATTATGGGACAGAGGATAGGATAGGATAGAGGATAGGATATTATAGAGGATAGGATAGGATACAGGATAACATAGGGGATTGGATAGCATAGAGGATAGGATAGGATAGAGGATAGGATAGGATAGATGATATTATAGGATAGAGGATAGGATAGGATGGAGGATAGGACAGGATGGAGGATAGGATAGGATAGATTACAGGATAGGATACAGGATACGATATTATAGAGGATACGATATTATAGAGGATAGGATAGGATAGAGGATAGGATAGGATAGTGGATAAGATAGGATAGAGGATAACATAGGGGATTGGATAGGATAGAGGATACCAAAGGATAGAGGATAGGATAGGATTGAGGATAGGATAGGAAAGAGGACAGGATAGTATACAGGATATGGTATTATAGAGGATACGATATTATAGAGGATAGGATAGGATAGAGGATAGGATAGGATAGAGGATAGGATAGGATAGAGGATAGGATAGGAGAGAGGATAGGATAGGACAGAGGATACCAAAGGATAGAGGATAGGATAGGATTGAGGATAGGATAGGAAAGAGGACAGGATAGTATACAGGATATGATATTATAGAGGATACGATATTATAAAGGATAGGATAGGATAGAGGATAGGATAGGATAGAGGATAGGATAGGACAGAGGATAGGATAGGATAGAGGATAGGATAGGATAGAGGATAGGATAGGATAGAGGATAGGATAGGATTGAGGATAGGATAGGATAGAGGATAGGACAGGATAGAGTATAGGAGAAGATAGAGGATAGGATAGGATAGTGGATAGGATACGATAGAGGATAGGATAGAGAAGAGGATACGATAGAGGATAGGGGATTGGATCGGATACAGGATAGGAGACGGTAGAGGATTGGATAGGATAGAGGATAGGATAGGATAGAGGATAGCATAGGATAGAGGATAGGATAGGATAGAAGATAACATAGGGGATTGGATAGGATAGAGGATAGGAGACGATAGAGGACATGATAGGTTTGATGATAGGATAGGAAAGGGGACAGGATAGGATACTGGATACGATATTATAGAGGATACGATATTATAGAGGATAGGATAGGATAGAGGATAGGATAGGATAGAGGATAAGATAGGATAGAGGATAGGATAGGATAGAGGATAGGATAGGATAGGGCAGGATAGGATAGAGGATACGATAGAGGATAGGATAGAGGATTGGATAGGATAGAGGATATTATAGGATAGAGGATAGGATAGGATAGCGGATAGGATAGGATGGAGTATAGGATAGAATTGAGGATAGGATAGGGTTGAGGATAGGATAGGAAAGAGGACAGGATAGGATACAGGATAGGATAGGATAGAGGATAGGATAGGATAGAGGATACGATACGATAGAGGATAGGATAGAGAATAGGATAGGATAGAGGATAGGGGATTGGATCGGATACAGGATAGGAGACGGTAGAGGATTGGATAGGATAGAGGATAGGATAGGATAGATGATAGAATAGGATAGAGGATAGGATAGGATAGGGAATAGGATAGGATAGACGATAGTATAGGAAAGAGGATAGGATATGATAGAGGATACGATATTATAGAGGATAGGATAGACGATAACATAGGGGATTGGATAGGATAGAGAATAGGATAGGATAGAGGATAGGATAGGATAGAGGATAGGATACGATAGAGGAATGGATAGGATAGAGGATACGATAGGATAGAGGATAGGATAGGATTGAGGATAGGATAGGAAAGAGGACAGGATAGGATAGAGGATAGGATAGGATAGAGGATAGGATAGGACAGAGGGTAGTATAGGATAGAGGATAGGATAGGATAGAGGATAGGATACGATAGAGGATTGGATAGGGTAGAGGATACGATAGGATAGAGGATAGGATAGGATAGAGGATAGGATAGGATAGAGGATAGGATAGGACAGAGGATAGGATAGGATAGAGGATACGATAGGATAGAGGATATGATAGGATAGAGGATAGGATAGGATAGAGGATAGGATAGGATAGATGATATTATAGGAAAGAGGATAGGATATGATAGAGGATACGATATTACATAGGATAGGATAGGATAGGGGATAACATAGGGGATTGGATAGGATAGAGGATAGGATAAGATTGATGATAGGATAGGAAAGAGGACAGGATAGGATACAGGATACGATATTATAGAGGATATGATATTATAGAGGAGAGGATAGGATAGAGGATAGGATAGGATAGTGGATAAGATAGGATAGAGGATAACATAGGGGATTGGATAGGATAGAGGATACCAAAGGATAGAGGATAGGATAGGATTGAGGATAGGATAGGAAAGAGGACAGGATAGTGTACAGGATATGATATTATAGAGGATACGATATTATAGAGGATAGGATAGGATAGAGGATAGGATAGGATAGAGGATAGGATAGGATAGAGGATAGGATAGGAGAGATGATAGGATAGGACAGAGGATAGGATAGGATAGAGGATAGGATAGGATAGAGTATAGGAGAAGATTGAGGATAGGATAGGATAGTGGATAGGATACGATAGAGGATAGGATAGAGAAGAGGATACGATAGAGGATAGGGGATTGGATCGGATACAGGATAGGAGACGGTAGAGGATTGGATAGGATAGAGGATAGGATAGGATAGAGGATAGCATAGGATAGAGGATAGGATAGGATAGAGGATAACATAGGGGATTGGATAGGATAGAGGATAGGAGACGATAGAGGACATGATAGGTTTGATGATAGGATAGGAAAGAGGACAGGATAGGATACTGGATACGATATTATAGAGGATACGATATTATAGAGGATAGGATAGGATAGAGGATAGGATAGGATAGAGGATAAGATAGGATAGAGGATAGGATAGGATAGAGGATAGGATAGGATAGAGCAGGATAGGTTAGAGGATAGGATAGAGGATAGGATAGAGGATTGGATAGGATAGAGGATATTATAGGATAGAGGATAGGATAGGATAGCGGATAGGATAGGATGGAGTATAGGATAGAATTGAGGATAGGATAGGGTTGAGGATAGGATAGGAAAGAGGACAGGATAGGATAGAGGATAGGATAGGATAGAGGATAGGATAGGATAGAGGATACGATACGATAGAGGATAGGATAGGGAATAGGATAGGATAGAGGATAGGGGATTGGATCGGATACAGGATAGGAGACGGTAGAGGATTGGATAGGATAGAGGATAGGATAGGATAGATGATAGAATAGGATAGAGGATAGGATAGGATAGGGAATAGGATAGGATAGACGATATTATAGGAAAGAGGATAGGATATGATAGAGGATACGATATTATAGAGGATACCATAGACGATAACATAGGGGATTGGATAGGATAGAGAATAGGATAGGATAGAGGATAGGATAGGATAGAGGATAGGTTACGATAGAGGATTGGATAGGATAGAGGATACGATAGGATAGAGGATAGGATAGGATTGAGGATAGGAGAGGATAGAGCAGATGATAGAGCATAGGAAAGAATTGAGGATAGGATAGGATAGAATATAGGATAGGATCGAGAATAGGATAGGATAGATGATATTATAGGATAGAGGATAGGATAGGATGGAGGATAGGATAGGATAGAGGATAGGATAGGATGGAGGTTAGGATAGGATAGAGGATAAGATAGGATAGAGGATAACATAGGGGATTGGATAGGATAGAGGATAGGAGACCATAGAGGATAGGATAGGATTGATGATAGGATAGGAAAGGTTACAGGATAGGATACAGGATACGATATTATAGAGGATACGATATTATAGAGGATAGGATAGGATAGAGGATAGGATAGGATTGAGGATAGGATAGGAAAGAGGACAGGATAGTGTACAGGATATGATATTATAGAGGATACGATATTATAGAGGATTGGATCGGATACAGGATAGGAGACGGTAGAGGATTGGATAGGATAGAGGATAGGATAGGATAGAGGATAGCATAGGATAGAGGATAGGATAGGATAGAGGATAACATAGGGGATTGGATAGGATAGAGGATAGGAGACGATAGAGGACATGATAGGTTTGATGATAGGATAGGAAAGAGGACAGGATAGGATACTGGATACGATATCTTATCCTCTATCCTATCCTATCCTCTATCCTATCCTATCCTCTATAATATCGTATCCTCTATAAGATAGGATAGAGGATAGGATAGGATAGAGGATAGGATAGGATAGAGCAGGATAGGTTAGAGGATAGGATAGAGGATAGGATAGAGGATTGGATAGGATAGAGGATATTATAGGATAGAGGATAGGATAGGATAGCGGATAGGATAGGATGGAGTATAGGATAGAATTGAGGATAGGATAGGGTTGAGGATAGGATAGGAAAGAGGACAGGATAGGATAGAGGATAGGATAGGATAGAGGATAGGATAGGATAGAGGATACGATACGATAGAGGATAGGATAGGGAATAGGATAGGATAGATGATAGGGGATTGGATCGGATACAGGATAGGAGACGGTAGAGGATTGGATAGGATAGAGGATAGGATAGGATAGATGATAGAATAGGATAGAGGATAGGATAGGATAGGGAATAGGATAGGATAGACGATATTATAGGAAAGAGGATAGGATATGATAGAGGATACGATATTATAGAGGATAGGATAGACGATAACATAGGGGATTGGATAGGATAGAGAATAAGATAGGATAGAGGATAGGATAGGATAGAGGATAGGTTACGATAGAGGATTGGATAGGATAGAGGATAGGATAGGACAGAGGATAGGATAGGATAGAGGATAGGATAGGATAGAGGATAGGATACGATAGAGGATTGGATAGGATAGAGGATACGATAGGATAGAGGATAGGATAGGATAGAGGATAGGATAGGATAGAGGATAGGATAGGACAGAGGATAGGATAGGATAGAGGATACGATAGGATAGAGGATATGATAGGATAGAGGATAGGATAGGATAGAGGATAGGATAGGATAGATGATATTATAGGAAAGAGGATAGGATATGATAGAGGATACGATATTACAGAGGATAGGATAGGATAGGGGATAACATAGAGGATTGGATAGGATAGAGGATAGGATAGGATTGATGATAGGATAGGAAAGAGGACAGGATAGGATACAGGATACGATATTATAGAGGATAGGATAGGATTGTATGGAGTATACGATAGAATTGAGGATAGGATAGGGTTGAGGATAGGATAGGATAGAGGATAAGATAGGATAGAGGATAGGATAGGATAGAGGATAGGATAGGATAGAGCAGGATAGGATAGAGGATAGGATAGAGGATAGGATAGAGGATTGGATAGGATTGAGGATATTATAGGATAGAGGATAGGATAGGATAGCGGATAGGATAGGATGGAGTATAGGATAGAATTGAGGATAGGATAGGGTTGAGGATAGGATAGGAAAGAGGACAGGATAGGATAGAGGATAGGATAGGATAGATGATAGGATAGGATAGAGGATAGGATAGGATAGATGATATTATAGGAAAGAGGATAGGATATGATAGAGGATACGATATTACAGAGGATAGGATAGGATAGGGGATCACATAGAGGATTGGATAGGATAGAGGATAGGATAGGATTGATGATAGGATAGGAAAGAGGACAGGATAGGATACAGGATACGATATTATAGAGGATATGATATTATAGAGGATAGGATAGGATAGTATGGAGTATACGATAGAATTGAGGATAGGATAGGGTTGAGGATTGGATAGGACAGAGGATAGGAGAAGATAGAGGATAGGATAGGATAGAGTATAGGATACGATAGAGGATAGGATAGAGAATAGGATAGGATAGAGGATAGGGGATCGGATCGGATACAGGATAGGAGACGGTAGAGGATTGGATAGGATAGAGGATAGGATAGGATAGAGGATATTATAGGATAGAGGATAGGATAGGATGGAGGATAGGATAGGATAGAGGATAAGATAGGATAGAGGATAACATAGGGGATTGGATAGGATAGAGGATAGGAGACGATAGAGGACATGATAGGTTTGATGATAGGATAGGAAAGAGGACAGGATAGGATACTGGATACGATATTATAGAGGATACGATATTATAGAGGATTGGATAGGATAGAGGATAGGATAGGATACAGGATAACATAGGGGATTGGATAGCATAGAGGATAGGATAGGATAGAGGATAGGATAGGATACATGATATTATAGGATAGAGGATAGGATAGGAATGGAGGATAGGATAGGATAGAGGATAGTATATAGGATTGGATAGGATAGAGGATAGGATCGGATAGAGGATAGGATAGGGGTGAGGATAGGAGAGGATAGAGCAGATGATAGAGCATAGGAAAGAATTGAGGATAGGATAGGATAGAATATAGGATAGGATCGAGAATAGGATAGGATAGATGATATTATAGGATAGAGGATAGGATAGGATGGAGGATAGGATAGGATAGAGGATAGGATAGGATGGAGGTTAGGATAGGATAGAGGATAAGATAGGATAGAGGATAACATAGGGGATTGGATAGGATAGAGGATTGGAGACCATAGAGGATAGGATAGGATTGATGATAGAATAGGAAAGATTACAGGATGGGATACAGGATACGATATTATAGAGGATACGATATTATAGAGGATAGGATAGGATAGAGGATAGGATAGGATAGTGGATAAGATAGGACAGAGGATAACATAGGGGATTGGATAGGATAGAGGATACCAAAGGATAGAGGATAGGATAGGATTGAGGATAGGATAGGAGAGAGGATAGGGGATTGGATCGGATACAGGATAGGAGACGGTAGAGGATTGGATAGGATAGAGGATAGGATAGGATAGAGGATATTATAGGATAGAGGATAGGATAGGATGGAGGATAGGATAGGATACAGGATAAGATAGGATAGAGGATAACAAAAGGGGATTGGATAGGATAGAGGATTGGAGACGATAGAGGACATGATAGGTTTGATGATAGGATAGGAAAGAGGACAGGATAGGATACTGGATACGATATTATAGAGGATACGATATTATAGGGGATAGGATAGGACAGAGGATAGGATAGGATAGAGCAGGATAGGATAGAGGATAGGATAGAGGATAGGATAGAGGATAGGATAGAGGATAGGATAGAGGATAGGATAGAGGATAGGATAGAGGATTGGATAGGATAGAGGATATTATAGGATAGAGGATAGGATAGGATAGCGGATAGGATAGGATGGAGTATAGGATAGAATTGAGGATAGGATGGGGTTGAGGATAGGATAGGAAAGAGGACAGGATAGGATAGAGGATAGGATAGGATAGAGGATAGGATAGGATAGAAGATAGGATACGATAGAGGATAGGATAGGATTGAGGATAGGAGAGTATAGAGCAGATGATAGAGCATAGGCAATAATTGAGGATAGGATAGGATAGAATATAGGATAGGATAGAGAATAGGATAGGATAGATGATGTTATAGGATAGAGGATAGGATAGGATGGAGGATAGGACAGGATAGAGGATAGGATAGTATAGAGGATAGGATAGGATAGAGGATAGGTTAGGATAGAGGATATTATGGGACAGAGGATAGGATAGGATAGAGGATAGGATATTATAGAGGATAGGATAGGATACAGGATAACATAGGGGATTGGATAGCATAGAGGAAAGGATAGGATAGAGGATAGGATAGGATAGATGATATTATAGGATAGAGGATAGGATAGGATGGAGGATAGGACAGGATGGAGGATAGGATAGGATAGATTACAGGATAGGATACAGGATACGATATTATAGAGGATACGATATTATAGAGGATAGGATAGGATAGAGGATAGGATAGGATAGTGGATAAGATAGGATAGAGGATAACATAGGGGATTGGATAGGATAGAGGATACCAAAGGATAGAGGATAGGATAGGATTGAGGATAGGATAGGAAAGAGGACAGGATAGTATACAGGATATGGTATTATAGAGGATACGATATTATAGAGGATAGGATAGGATAGAGGATAGGATAGGATAGAGGATAGGATAGGATAGAGGATAGGATAGGAGAGAGGATAGGATAGGACAGAGGATACCAAAGGATAGAGGATAGTATAGGATTGAGGATAGGATAGGAAAGAGGACAGGATAGTATACAGGATATGATATTATAGAGGATACGATATTATAAAGGATAGGATAGGATAGAGGATAGGATAGGATAGAGGATAGGATAGGACAGAGGATAGGATAGGATAGAGGATAGGATAGGATAGAGGATAGGATAGGATAGAGGATAGGATAGGATAGAGGATAGGATAGGATAGAGGATAGGACAGGATAGAGTATAGGAGAAGATAGAGGATAGGATAGGATAGTGGATAGGATACGATAGAGGATAGGATAGAGAAGAGGATACGATAGAGGATAGGGGATTGGATCGGATACAGGATAGGAGACGGTAGAGGATTGGATAGGATAGAGGATAGGATAGGATAGAGGATAGCATAGGATAGAGGATAGGATAGGATAGAAGATAACATAGGGGATTGGATAGGATAGAGGATAGGAGACGATAGAGGACATGATAGGTTTGATGATAGGATAGGAAAGAGGACAGGATAGGATACTGGATACGATATTATAGAGGATACGATATTATAGAGGATAGGATAGGATAGAGGATAGGATAGGATAGAGGATAAGATAGGATAGAGGATAGGATAGGATAGAGTATAGGATAGGATAGGGCAGGATAGGATAGAGGATAGGATAGAGGATAGGATAGAGGATTGGATAGGATAGAGGATATTATAGGATAGAGGATAGGATAGGATAGCGGATAGGATAGGATGGAGTATAGGATAGAATTGAGGATAGGATAGGGTTGAGGATAGGATAGGAAAGAGGACAGGATAGGATACAGGATAGGATAGGATAGAGGATAGGATAGGATAGAGGATACGATACGATAGAGGATAGGATAGAGAATAGGATAGGATAGAGGATAGGGGATTGGATCGGATACAGGATAGGAGACGGTAGAGGATTGGATAGGATAGAGGATAAGATAGGATAGATGATAGAATAGGATAGAGGATAGGATAGGATAGGGAATAGGATAGGATAGACGATAGTATAGGAAAGAGGATAGGATATGATAGAGGATACGATATTATAGAGGATAGGATAGACGATAACATAGGGGATTGGATAGGATAGAGAATAGGATAGGATAGAGGATAGGATAGGATAGAGGATAGGATACGATAGAGGAATGGATAGGATAGAGGATACGATAGGATAGAGGATAGGATAGGATTGAGGATAGGATAGGAAAGAGGACAGGATAGGATAGAGGATAGGATAGGATAGAGGATAGGATAGGACAGAGGGTAGTATAGGATAGAGGATAGGATAGGATAGAGGATAGGATACGATAGAGGATTGGATAGGGTAGAGGATACGATAGGATAGAGGATAGGATAGGATAGAGGATAGGATAGGATAGAGGATAGGATAGGACAGAGGATAGGATAGGATAGAGGATACGACAGGATAGAGGATATGATAGGATAGAGGATAGGATAGGATAGAGGATAGGATAGGATAGATGATATTATAGGAAAGAGGATAGGATATGATAATGGATACGATATTACATAGGATAGGATAGGATAGGGGATAACATAGGGGATTGGATAGGATAGAGGATAGGATAAGATTGATGATAGGATAGGAAAGAGGACAGGATAGGATACAGGATACGATATTATAGAGGATATGATATTATAGAGGAGAGGATAGGATAGAGGATAGGATAGGATAGTGGATAAGATAGGATAGAGGATAACATAGGGGATTGGATAGGATAGAGGATACCAAAGGATAGAGGATAGGATAGGATTGAGGATAGGATAGGAAAGAGGACAGGATAGTGTACAGGATATGATATTATAGAGGATACGATATTATAGAGGATAGGATAGGATAGAGGATAGGATAGGATAGAGGATAGGATAGGATAGAGGATAGGATAGGAGAGATGATAGGATAGGACAGAGGATAGGATAGGATAGAGGATAGGATAGGATAGAGTATAGGAGAAGATTGAGGATAGGATAGGATAGTGGATAGGATACGATAGAGGATAGGATAGAGAAGAGGATACGATAGAGGATAGGGGATTGGATCGGATACAGGATAGGAGACGGTAGAGGATTGGATAGGATAGAGGATAGGATAGGATAGAGGATAGCATAGGATAGAGGATAGGATAGGATAGAGGATAACATAGGGGATTGGATAGGATAGAGGATAGGAGACGATAGAGGACATGATAGGTTTGATGATAGGATAGGAAAGAGGACAGGATAGGATACTGGATACGATATTATAGAGGATACGATATTATAGAGGATAGGATAGGATAGAGGATAGGATAGGATAGAGGATAAGATAGGATAGAGGATAGGATAGGATAGAGGATAGGATAGGATAGAGCAGGATAGGTTAGAGGATAGGATAGAGGATAGGATAGAGGATTGGATAGGATAGAGGATATTATAGGATAGAGGATAGGATAGGATAGCGGATAGGATAGGATGGAGTATAGGATAGAATTGAGGATAGGATAGGGTTGAGGATAGGATAGGAAAGAGGACAGGATAGGATAGAGGATAGGATAGGATAGAGGATAGGATAGGATAGAGGATACGATACGATAGAGGATAGGATAGGGAATAGGATAGGATAGAGGATAGGGGATTGGATCGGATACAGGATAGGAGACGGTAGAGGATTGGATAGGATAGAGGATAGGATAGGATAGATGATAGAATAGGATAGAGGATAGGATAGGATAGGGAATAGGATAGGATAGACGATATTATAGGAAAGAGGATAGGATATGATAGAGGATACGATATTATAGAGGATACCATAGACGATAACATAGGGGATTGGATAGGATAGAGAATAGGATAGGATAGAGGATAGGATAGGATAGAGGATAGGTTACGATAGAGGATTGGATAGGATAGAGGATACGATAGGATAGAGGATAGGATAGGATTGAGGATAGGAGAGGATACAGCAGATGATAGAGCATAGGAAAGAATTGAGGATAGGATAGGATAGAATATAGGATAGGATCGAGAATAGGATAGGATAGATGATATTATAGGATAGAGGATAGGATAGGATGGAGGATAGGATAGGATAGAGGATAGGATAGGATGGAGGTTAGGATAGGATAGAGGATAAGATAGGATAGAGGATAACATAGGGGATTGGATAGGATAGAGGATAGGAGACCATAGAGGATAGGATAGGATTGATGATAGGATAGGAAAGGTTACAGGATAGGATACAGGATACGATATTATAGAGGATACGATATTATAGAGGATAGGATAGGATAGAGGATAGGATAGGATTGAGGATAGGATAGGAAAGAGGACAGGATAGTGTACAGGATATGATATTATAGAGGATACGATATTATAGAGGATTGGATCGGATACAGGATAGGAGACGGTAGAGGATTGGATAGGATAGAGGATAGGATAGGATAGAGGATAGCATAGGATAGAGGATAGGATAGGATAGAGGATAACATAGGGGATTGGATAGGATAGAGGATAGGAGACGATAGAGGACATGATAGGTTTGATGATAGGATAGGAAAGAGGACAGGATAGGATACTGGATACGATATCTTATCCTCTATCCTATCCTATCCTCTATCCTATCCTATCCTCTATAATATCGTATCCTCTATAAGATAGGATAGAGGATAGGATAGGATAGAGGATAGGATAGGATAGAGCAGGATAGGTTAGAGGATAGGATAGAGGATAGGATAGAGGATTGGATAGGATAGAGGATATTATAGGATAGAGGATAGGATAGGATAGCGGATAGGATAGGATGGAGTATAGGATAGAATTGAGGATAGGATAGGGTTGAGGATAGGATAGGAAAGAGGACAGGATAGGATAGAGGATAGGATAGGATAGAGGATAGGATAGGATAGAGGATACGATACGATAGAGGATAGGATAGGGAATAGGATAGGATAGATGATAGGGGATTGGATCGGATACAGGATAGGAGACGGTAGAGGATTGGATAGGATAGAGGATAGGATAGGATAGATGATAGAATAGGATAGAGGATAGGATAGGATAGGGAATAGGATAGGATAGACGATATTATAGGAAAGAGGATAGGATATGATAGAGGATACGATATTATAGAGGATAGGATAGACGATAACATAGGGGATTGGATAGGATAGAGAATAAGATAGGATAGAGGATAGGATAGGATAGAGGATAGGTTACGATAGAGGATTGGATAGGATAGAGGATAGGATAGGACAGAGGATAGGATAGGATAGAGGATAGGATAGGATAGAGGATAGGATACGATAGAGGATTGGATAGGATAGAGGATACGATAGGATAGAGGATAGGATAGGATAGAGGATAGGATAGGATAGAGGATAGGATAGGACAGAGGATAGGATAGGATAGAGGATACGATAGGATAGAGGATATGATAGGATAGAGGATAGGATAGGATAGAGGATAGGATAGGATAGATGATATTATAGGAAAGAGGATAGGATATGATAGAGGATACGATATTACAGAGGATAGGATAGGATAGGGGATAACATAGAGGATTGGATAGGATAGAGGATAGGATAGGATTGATGATAGGATAGGAAAGAGGACAGGATAGGATACAGGATACGATATTATAGAGGATAGGATAGGATTGTATGGAGTATACGATAGAATTGAGGATAGGATAGGGTTGAGGATAGGATAGGACAGAGGATAGGAGAAGATAGAGGATAGGATAGGATAGAGTGTAGGATACGATAGAGGATAGGATAGAGAATAGGATAGGATAGAGGATAGGGGATTGGATCGGATACAGGATAGGAGACGGTAGAGGATTGGATAGGATAGAGGATAGGATAGGATACAGGATAGCATAGGATAGAGGATAGGATAGGATAGAGGATAACATAGGGGAATGGATAGGATAGAGGGTAGGAGACGATAGAGGACATGATAGGTTTGATGATAGGATAGGAAAGAGGACAGGATAGGATACTGGATACGATATTATAGAGGATACGATATTATAGAGGATAGGATAGGATAGAGGATAGGATAGGATAGAGGATAAGATAGGATAGAGGATAGGATAGGATAGAGGATAGGATAGGATAGAGCAGGATAGGATAGAGGATAGGATAGAGGATAGGATAGAGGATTGGATAGGATTGAGGATATTATAGGATAGAGGATAGGATAGGATAGCGGATAGGATAGGATGGAGTATAGGATAGAATTGAGGATAGGATAGGGTTGAGGATAGGATAGGAAAGAGGACAGGATAGGATAGAGGATAGGATAGGATAGATGATAGGATAGGATAGAGGATAGGATAGGATAGATGATATTATAGGAAAGAGGATAGGATATGATAGAGGATACGATATTACAGAGGATAGGATAGGATAGGGGATCACATAGAGGATTGGATAGGATAGAGGATAGGATAGGATTGATGATAGGATAGGAAAGAGGACAGGATAGGATACAGGATACGATATTATAGAGGATATGATATTATAGAGGATAGGATAGGATAGTATGGAGTATACGATAGAATTGAGGATAGGATAGGGTTGAGGATTGGATAGGACAGAGGATAGGAGAAGATAGAGGATAGGATAGGATAGAGTATAGGATACGATAGAGGATAGGATAGAGAATAGGATAGGATAGAGGATAGGGGATCGGATCGGATACAGGATAGGAGACGGTAGAGGATTGGATAGGATAGAGGATAGGATAGGATAGAGGATATTATAGGATAGAGGATAGGATAGGATGGAGGATAGGATAGGATAGAGGATAAGATAGGATAGAGGATAACATAGGGGATTGGATAGGATAGAGGATAGGAGACGATAGAGGACATGATAGGTTTGATGATAGGATAGGAAAGAGGACAGGATAGGATACTGGATACGATATTATAGAGGATACGATATTATAGAGGATTGGATAGGATAGAGGATAGGATAGGATACAGGATAACATATGGGATTGGATAGCATGGAGGATAGGATAATATAGAGGATAGGATAGGATACATGATATTATAGGATAGAGGACAGGATAGGATGGAGGATAGGATAGGATAGAGAATAGTATATAGGATTGGATAGGATAGAGGATAGGATCGGATAGAGGATAGGTTAGGATTGAGGATAGGAGAGGATAGAGCAGATGATAGAGCATAGGAAAGAATTGAGGATAGGATAGGATAGAATATAGGATAGGATCGAGAATAGGATAGGATAGATGATATTATAGGATAGAGGATAGGATAGGATGGAGGATAGGATAGGATAGAGGATAGGATAGGATGGAGGTTAGGATAGGATAGTGGATAAGATAGGATAGAGGATAACATAGGGGATTGGATAGGATAGAGGATACCACAGGATAGAGGATAGGATAGGATTGAGGATAGGATAGGAAAGAGGACAGGATAGTGTACAGGATATGATATTAGAGAGGATACGATATTATAGAGGATAGGATAGGATAGAGGATAGGATAGGATAGAGGATAGGATAGGATAGAGGATAGGATAGGATAGAGGATAGGATAGGATAGAGGATAGGATAGGATAGAGTATAGGAGAAGATAGAGGATAGGATAGGATAGTGGATAGGATACGATAGAGGATAGGATAGAGAAGAGGATACGATAGAGGATAGGGGATTGGATCGGATACAGGATAGGATAGGATAGAGGATAGCATAGGATAGAGGATAGGATAGGATAGAGGATAACATAGGGGATTGGATAGGATAGAGGATAGGAGACGATAGAGGACATGATAGGTTTGATGATAGGATAGGAAAGAGGACAGGATAGGATACTGGATACGATATTATAGAGGATACGATATTATAGAGGATAGGATAGGATAGAGGATAGGATAGGATAGAGGATAAGATAGGATAGAGGATAGGATAGGATAGAGGATAGGATAGGATAGAGCAGGATAGGATAGAGCAGGATAGGTTAGAGGATAGGATAGAGGATAGGATAGAGGATTGGATAGGATAGAGGATAGGATAGGATAGCGGATAGGTACGATGGAGTATAGGATAGAATTGAGGATAGGGTAGGGTTGAGGATAGGATAGGAAAGAGGACAGGATAGGATAGACGATTGGATAGGATAGAGGATAGGAGACCATAGAGGATAGCATAGGATAGAGCATAGGATAGGATAGAGGATAACATAGGGGAATGGATAGGATAGAGGATAGGAGACGATAGAGGACATGATAGGTTTGATGATAGGATGGGAAAGAGGACAGGATAGGATACTGGATACGATATTATAGAGGATACGATATTATAGAGGATAGGATAGGATAGAGGATAGGATAGGATAGAGGATAAGATAGGATAGAGGATAGGATAGGATAGAGGATAGGATAGGATAGAGCAGGATAGGATAGAGGATAGGATAGCATAGAGGATAGGATAGGATAGAGGATAGGATAGGATGGAGGATAGGATAGAGGATTGGATAGGATAGAAGATAGGATACGATAGAGGATAGGATATGATAGAGGATAGGATAGGATATGAGATTGGATAGGATAGAGGATAGGATAGGATAGAGGATTGGATACGATAGAAGATAGGATAGAGAATAGGATAGGATAGAGGATAGGATACGATAAGAGGATAGGATAGGATAGAGGATAGGATAGGATTGAGGATAGGATAGGATAGAGGATAGGATAGGATACAGGATAGGATAGGATAGAGGATAGAATAGGATATAGGATAGGATAGCATAGAGGATAGGATAGGATAGAGGATAGGATAGGATGGAGGATAGGATAGAGGATTGGATAGGATAGAAGATAGGATACGATAGAGGATAGGATATGATAGAGGATAGGATAGGATATGAGATTGGATAGGATAGAGGATGCGATAGGATAGAGGATACGACAGGATAGAGGATAGGATAGGATAGAGGATAGGATAGGATAGAGGATAGGATAGGATAGAGAAGAGGATACGATAGAGGATAGGGGATTGGATCGGATACAGGATAGGATAGGATAGAGGATAGCATAGGATAGAGGATAGGATAGGATAGAGGATAACATAGGGGATTGGATAGGATAGAGGATAGGAGACGATAGAGGACATGATAGGTTTGATGATAGGATAGGAAAGAGGACAGGATAGGATACTGGATACGATATTATAGAGGATACGATATTATAGAGGATAGGATAGGATAGAGGATAGGATAGGATAGAGGATAAGATAGGATAGAGGATAGGATAGGATAGAGGATAGGATAGGATAGAGCAGGATAGGATAGAGCAGGATAGGTTAGAGGATAGGATAGAGGATAGGATAGAGGATTGGATAGGATAGAGGATAGGATAGGATAGCGGATAGGATACGATGGAGTATAGGATAGAATTGAGGATAGGGTAGGGTTGAGGATAGGATAGGAAAGAGGACAGGATAGGATAGACGATTGGATAGGATAGAGGATAGGATAGGATAGAGGATAGCATAGGATAGAGCATAGGATAGGATAGAGGATAACATAGGGGAATGGATAGGATAGAGGATAGGAGACGATAGAGGACATGATAGGTTTGATGATAGGATGGGAAAGAGGACAGGATAGGATACTGGATACGATATTATAGAGGATACGATATTATAGAGGATAGGATAGGATAGAGGATAGGATAGGATAGAGGATAAGATAGGATAGAGGATAGGATAGGATAGAGGATAGGATAGGATAGAGCAGGATAGGATAGAGGATAGGATAGCATAGAGGATAGGATAGGATAGAGGATAGGATAGGATGGAGGATAGGATAGAGGATTGGATAGGATAGAAGATAGGATACGATAGAGGATAGGATATGATAGAGGATAGGATAGGATATGAGATTGGATAGGATAGAGGATAGGATAGGATAGAGGATTGGATACGATAGAAGATAGGATAGAGAATAGGATAGGATAGAGGATAGGATACGATAAGAGGATAGGATAGGATAGAGGATAGGATAGGATTGAGGATAGGATAGGATAGAGGATAGGATAGGATACAGGATAGGATAGGATAGAGGATAGAATAGGATATAGGATAGGATAGCATAGAGGATAGGATAGGATAGAGGATAGGATAGGATGGAGGATAGGATAGAGGATTGGATAGGATAGAAGATAGGATACGATAGAGGATAGGATATGATAGAGGATAGGATAGGATATGAGATTGGATAGGATAGAGGATGCGATAGGATAGAGGATAGGACAGGATAGAGGATAGGATAGGATAGAGGATAGGATAGGATAGAGGATAGGATAGGATAGAGGATAGGATAGGATAGAGGATAGGATAGGATAGAGGATACGATAGGATAGAGGATAGGATAGGATAGAGGATAGGATAGGATAGAGGATAGGATAGGATAGAGGATAGGATACGGATAGAGGATAGTATAGGATAGAGGATAGGATAGAGGATAGGATAGAGGATTGGATAGGATAGAGGATATTATAGGATAGAGGATTGGATAGGATAGCGGATAGGATAGTATGGAGTATACGATAGAATTGAGGATAGGATAGGGTTGAGGATAGGATAGGATAGAGGATAGGATAGGATGGAGGATAGGATAGGATAGAGGATAGGATAGGATAGAGGATAGGATTGGATTGAGGATAGATAGGATAGAGCATAGAATAGGATAGAGGATAGGATAGGATAGAGGATTGGATAGGATAGAAGATAGGATACAATAGAGGATAGGATATGATAGAGGATAGGATAGGATATGAGATTGGATAGGATAGAGGATGCGATAGGATAGAGGATAGGACAGGATAGAGGATAGGATAGGATAGAGGATAGGATAGGATAGAGGATAGGATAGGATAGAGGATAGGATAGGATAGAGGATAGGATACGGATAGAGGATAGGATAGGATAGAGGATAGGATAGAGGATAGGATAGAGGATTGGATAGGATAGAGGATATTATAGGATAGAGGATAGGATAGGATAGCGGATAGGATAGTATGGAGTATACGATAGAATTGAGGATAGGATAGGGTTGAGGATAGGATAGGATAGAGGATAGGATAGGATGGAGGATAGGATAGGATAGAGGATAGGATAGGATAGAGGATAGGATTGGATTGAGGATAGATAGGATAGAGCATAGAATAGGATAGAGGATAGGATAGCATAGAGGATAGGATAGGATAGAGGATAGGATATGATTGGGGATAGGATAGAGGATTGGATAGGATAGAAGATAGGATAGAGAATAGGATAGGATAGAGGATAGGATAGGATAGAGGATATTATAGGATAGAGGATAGGATAGGATAGCGGATAGGATAGTATGGAGTATACGATAGAATTGAGGATAGGATAGGGTTGAGGATAGGATAGGATAGAGGATAGGATAGGATGGAGGATAGGATAGGATAGAGGATAGGATAGGATAGAGGATAGGATTGGATTGAGGATAGATAGGATAGAGCATAGAATAGGATAGAGGATAGGATAGGATAGAGGATTGGATAGGATAGAAGATAGGATACGATAGAGGATAGGATATGATAGAGGATAGGATAGGATATGAGATTGGATAGGATAGAGGATGCGATAGGATAGAGGATAGGACAGGATAGAGGATAGGATAGGATAGAGGATAGGATAGGATAGAGGATAGGATAGGATAGAGGATAGGATAGGATAGAGGATAGGATACGGATAGAGGATAGGATAGGATAGAGGATAGGATAGAGGATAGGATAGAGGATAGGATAGAGGATTGGATAGGATAGAGGATATTATAGGATAGAGGATAGGATAGGATAGCGGATAGGATAGTATGGAGTATACGATAGAATTGAGGATAGGATAGGGTTGAGGATAGGATAGGATAGAGGATAGGATAGGATGGAGTATAGGATAGAATTGAGGATAGGGTAGGGTTGAGGATAGGATAGGAAAGAGGACAGGATAGGATAGACGATTGGATAGGATAGAGGATAGGATAGGATAGAGGATAGCATAGGATAGAGCATAGGATAGGATAGAGGATAACATAGGGGAATGGATAGGATAGAGGATAGGAGACGATAGAGGACATGATAGGTTTGATGATAGGATGGGAAAGAGGACAGGATAGGATACTGGATACGATATTATAGAGGATACGATATTATAGAGGATAGGATAGGATAGAGGATAGGATAGGATAGAGGATAAGATAGGATAGAGGATAGGATAGGATAGAGGATAGGATAGGATAGAGCAGGATAGGATAGAGGATAGGATAGCATAGAGGATAGGATAGGATAGAGGATAGGATAGGATGGAGGATAGGATAGAGGATTGGATAGGATAGAAGATAGGATACGATAGAGGATAGGATATGATAGAGGATAGGATAGGATATGAGATTGGATAGGATAGAGGATAGGATAGGATAGAGGATTGGATACGATAGAAGATAGGATAGAGAATAGGATAGGATAGAGGATAGGATACGATAAGAGGATAGGATAGGATAGAGGATAGGATAGGATTGAGGATAGGATAGGATAGAGGATAGGATAGGATACAGGATAGGATAGGATAGAGGATAGAATAGGATATAGGATAGGATAGCATAGAGGATAGGATAGGATAGAGGATAGGATAGGATGGAGGATAGGATAGAGGATTGGATAGGATAGAAGATAGGATACGATAGAGGATAGGATATGATAGAGGATAGGATAGGATATGAGATTGGATAGGATAGAGGATGCGATAGGATAGAGGATAGGACAGGATAGAGGATAGGATAGGATAGAGGATAGGATAGGATAGAGGATAGGATAGGATAGAGGATAGGATAGGATAGAGGATAGGATAGGATAGAGGATACGATAGGATAGAGGATAGGATAGGATAGAGGATAGGATAGGATAGAGGATAGGATAGGATAGAGGATAGGATACGGATAGAGGATAGTATAGGATAGAGGATAGGATAGAGGATAGGATAGAGGATTGGATAGGATAGAGGATATTATAGGATAGAGGATTGGATAGGATAGCGGATAGGATAGTATGGAGTATACGATAGAATTGAGGATAGGATAGGGTTGAGGATAGGATAGGATAGAGGATAGGATAGGATGGAGGATAGGATAGGATAGAGGATAGGATAGGATAGAGGATAGGATTGGATTGAGGATAGATAGGATAGAGCATAGAATAGGATAGAGGATAGGATAGGATAGAGGATTGGATAGGATAGAAGATAGGATACAATAGAGGATAGGATATGATAGAGGATAGGATAGAGGATAGGATAGAGGATTGGATAGGATAGAGGATATTATAGGATAGAGGATAGGATAGGATAGCGATAGGATAGTATGGAGTATACGATAGAATTGAGGATAGGATAGGGTTGAGGATAGGATAGGATAGAGGATAGGATAGGATGGAGGATAGGATAGGATAGAGGATAGGATAGGATAGAGGATAGGATTGGATTGAGGATAGATAGGATAGAGCATAGAATAGGATAGAGGATAGGATAGCATAGAGGATAGGATAGGATAGAGGATAGGATATGATTGGGGATAGGATAGAGGATTGGATAGGATAGAAGATAGGATAGAGAATAGGATAGGATAGAGGATAGGATAGGATAGAGGATATTATAGGATAGAGGATAGGATAGGATAGCGGATAGGATAGTATGGAGTATACGATAGAATTGAGGATAGGATAGGGTTGAGGATAGGATAGGATAGAGGATAGGATAGGATGGAGGATAGGATAGGATAGAGGATAGGATAGGATAGAGGATAGGATTGGATTGAGGATAGATAGGATAGAGCATAGAATAGGATAGAGGATAGGATAGGATAGAGGATTGGATAGGATAGAAGATAGGATACGATAGAGGATAGGATATGATAGAGGATAGGATAGGATATGAGATTGGATAGGATAGAGGATGCGATAGGATAGAGGATAGGACAGGATAGAGGATAGGATAGGATAGAGGATAGGATAGGATAGAGGATAGGATAGGATAGAGGATAGGATAGGATAGAGGATAGGATACGGATAGAGGATAGGATAGGATAGAGGATAGGATAGAGGATAGGATAGAGGATTGGATAGGATAGAGGATATTATAGGATAGAGGATAGGATAGGATAGCGGATAGGATAGTATGGAGTATACGATAGAATTGAGGATAGGATAGGGTTGAGGATAGGATAGGATAGAGGATAGGATAGGATGGAGGATAGGATAGGATAGAGGATAGGATAGGATAGAGGATAGGATTGGATTGAGGATAGATAGGATAGAGCATAGAATAGGATAGAGGATAGGATAGCATAGAGGATAGGATAGGATAGAGGATAGGATATGATTGGGGATAGGATAGAGGATTGGATAGGATAGAAGATAGGATAGAGGATAGGATAGAGGATAGGATACGATAAGAGGATAGGATAGGATAGAGGATAGGATAGGATTGAGGATAGGATAGGATAGAGGATAGGATAGGATACAGGATAGGATAGGATAGAGGATAGAATAGGATAGAGGATAGGATAGCATAGAGGATAGGATAGGATAGAGGATAGGATAGGATGGAGGATAGAATAGAGGATTGGATAGGATAGAAGATAGGATACGATAGAGGATAGGATATGATAGAGGATAGGATACGATAGAGGATAGGATATGATAGAGGATAGGATAGGATATGAGATTGGATAGGATAGTGGATATTATATAATAGAGGATAGGATAGGATAGCGGATAGGATAGTATGGAGTATACGATAGAATTGAGGATAGGATAGGGTTGAGGATACGATAGGATAGAGGATAGGAGAAGATAGAGGATAGGATAGGATAGAGGATAGGATACGGTAGAGGATAGGATAGAGAATAGGATAGGATAGAGGATAGGGGATTGGATCGGATACAGGATAGGAGACGGTAGAGGATTGGATAGGATAGAGGATAGGATAGGATAGAGGATAGGATAGGATAGATGATGTTATAGGATAGAGGATAGGATAGGATGGAGGATAGGACAGGATACAGGATAGGATAGGATAGATGATAGGATAGGATAGAGGATAGGATAGGCTAGAGGATATTATAGGACAGAGGATAGGATAGGATAGAGGATAGGATATTATAGAGGATAGGATAGGATAGAGGATAACATAGGGGATTGGATAGCATAGAGGATAGGAGACGATAGAGGATAGGATAGGATAGAGGATAGGATAGGATAGATGATATTATAGGATAGAGGATAGGATAGGATGGAGGATAGGATAGGATAGAGGATAGGATAGGATTGAGGATAGGAGAGGATAGAGCAGATGATAGAGCATAGGAAAGAATTGAAGATAGGATAGGATAGAATATAGGATAGGATAGAGAATAGGATAGGATAGATGATATTATAGGATAGAGGATAGGATAGGATGGAGGATAGGATAGGATAGAGGATAGGATAGGATGGAGGTTAGGATAGGATAGAGGATAAGATAGGATAGAGGATAACATAGGGGATTGGATAGGATAGAGGAGAGGAGACCATAGAGGATAGGATAGGATTGATGATAGGATAGGAAAGATTACAGGATAGGATACAGGATACGATATTATAGAGGATACGATATTATAGAGGATAGGATACGATAGAGGATAGGATAGGATAGAGGATAGGATAGGATAGAGGATAGGATAGGATAGGATAGAGGATAGGATAGGATATAGGATAGGATAGGATAGAGGATAGAATAGGATATAGGATAGGATAGCATAGAGGATAGGATAGGATAGAGGATAGGCTAGGATGGAGGATAGGATAGAGGATTGGATAGGATAGAAGATAGGATACGATAGAGGATAGGATATGATAGAGGATAGGATAGGATATGAGATTGGATAGGATAGAGGATGCGATAGGATAGAGGATAGGACAGGATAGAGGATAGGATAGGATAGAGGATAGTATAGGATACAGGATAGGATAGGATAGAGGATAGGACATGATAGAGGATAGGATAGGATAGAGGATAGGATACGGATAGAGGATAGGATAGGATAGTGGATATTATATAATAGAGGATAGGATAGGATAGCGGATAGGATAGTATGGAGTATACGATAGAATTGAGGATAGGATAGGGTTGAGGATACGATAGGATAGAGGATAGGAGACGATAGAGGATAGAATAGGATTGATGATAGGATAGGAAAGATTACAGGATAGGATACAGGATACGATATTATAGAGAATAGGATAGGGTAGAGGATAGGATAGGATGGAGGATAGGATAGGATAGAGGATAGGATAGCATAGAGGATAGGATTGGATTGAGGATAGATAGGATAGAGGATAGAATAGGATAGAGGATAGGATAGGACAGGGGATAGGATAGGATAGAGGATAGGATAGGATAGAGGATAGGATAGGATAGGATAGAGGATAGGATAGGATAGTTGATAGGATAGGATAGGATAGAGGATAGGATAGGATAGAGGATAAGATAGGATACAGGATAGGATAGAATAGAGGATAGGATAGGATAGAGGATAGGATAGGATAGAGGATAGGATAGGATAGAGGATAGGATAGGATAGAGGATAGGATAGGATAGAGGATAGGATAGGATAGAGGATAGGATAGGATAGAGGATAGGATAGGATAGAGGATAGGATAGGATAGAGGATAGGATAGGATAGAGGATACGATAGTATGGAGTATACGATAGAATTGAGGATAGGATAGGGTTGAGGATACGATAGGATAGAGGATAGGAGAAGATAGAGGATAGGATAGGATAGAGGATAGGATACGGTAGAGGATAGGATAGAGAATAGGATAGGATAGAGGATAGGGGATTGGATCGGATACAGGATAGGAGACGGTAGAGGATTGGATAGGATAGAGGATAGGATAGGATAGAGGATAGGATAGGATAGATGATGTTATAGGATAGAGGATAGGATAGGATGGAGGATAGGACAGGATAGAGGATAGGATAGGATAGATGATAGGATAGGATAGAGGATAGGATAGGATAGAGGATATTATAGGACAGAGGATAGGATAGGATAGAGGATAGGATATTATAGAGGATAGGATAGGATAGAGGATAACATAGGGGATTGTATAGCATAGAGGATAGGAGACGATAGAGGATAGGATAGGATAGAGGATAGGATAGGATAGAGGATAGGATAGGATGGAGGATAGGATAGGATAGAGGATAGGATAGGATGGAGGTTAGGATAGGATAGAGGATAAGATAGGATAGAGGATAACATAGGGGATTGGATAGGATAGAGGAGAGGAGACCATAGAGGATAGGATAGGAAAGATTACAGGATAGGATACAGGATACGATATTATAGAGGATACGGTATTATAGAGGATAGGATACGATAGAGGATAGGATAGGATAGAGGATAGGATAGGATAGAGGATAGGATAGGATAGGATATAGGATAGGATAGGATAGAGGATAGAATAGGATATAGGATAGGATAGCATAGAGGATAGGATAGGATAGAGGATAGGCTAGGATGGAGGATAGGATAGAGGATTGGATAGGATAGAAGATAGGATACGATAGAGGATAGGATATGATAGAGGATAGGATAGGATATGAGATTGGATAGGATATGAGATTGGATAGGATAGAGGATGCGATAGGATAGAGGATAGGACAGGATAGAGGATAGGATAGGATAGAGGATAGGATAGGATAGAGGATAGGATAGGATAGAGGATAGGATAGGATAGAGGATAGGATAGGATATAGGATAGGATAGGATAGAGGATAGGATAGGATAGAGGATAGGACAGGATAGAGGATAGGATAGGATAGAGGATAGGATAGGACAGAGGATTGGATAGGATCGAGGATGCGATAGGATAGAGGATAGGATAGGATGGAGGATAGGATACTACAGAGGATAGGATAGGATACAGGATACGATATTATAGAGGATACGATATTATAGAGGATAATATAGGATAGAGGATAGGATAGGATAAAGGATAGGATATGATGGAGGATACGATATTATAGAGGATAGGATAGGATAGACGATAACATAGGGGATTGGATAGGATAGAGGATATGATAGGATAGACGATAACATAGGGGATTGGATAGGATAGAGGATAGGATACGATAGAGGATTGGATAGGATAGAGGATACGATAGGATAGAGGATATGATTGGATTGAGGATAGGATAGGAAAGAGGACAGGATAGGATAAGGGATACGATATTATAGAGGATACGATATTATAGTGGATAGGATAGGATAGGATAGAGGATAGGATAGGACAGATGATATTATAGGATAGAGGATAGGATAGGATAGAGGGTAGGGTAGGATAGAGGATATGATTGGATTGAGGATAGGATAGGAAAGAGGACAGGATAGGATAAGGGATACGATATTATAGAGGATACGATATTATAGTGGATAGGATAGGATAGGATAGAGGATAGGATAGGACAGATGATATTATAGGATAGAGGATAGGATAGGATAGAGGGTAGGGTAGGATAGAGGATATGATTGGATTGAGGATAGGATAGGAAAGAGGACAGGATAGGATAAGGGATACGATATTATAGAGGATACGATATTATAGAGGATAGGATAGGATAGAGGATAGGATAGGATAGAGGATAGGATAGGATAGAGGATAGGCTAGGATAGAGGATACGATAGGATAGAGGATAGGATAGGATAGAGGATAGGATAGGATATAGGATAGGATAGGATAGAGGATAGGATATGATAGAGGATAGGATAAGATAGAGGATTGAATAGGATAGAGGATAGGATAGGATAGAGGATAGGATAGGATAGAGCATAGGATAGGATATAGGATAGGATAGGATAGAGGATAGGATAGGATAGAGGATAGGATAGGATAGAGGATAACATAGGGGATTGGATAGGATAGAGGATAGGAGACGATAGAGGACTGGATAGGTTTGATGATAGGATAGGAAAGAGGACAGGATAGGATACAGGATACGATATTATAGAGGATACGATATTATAGAGGATAGGATAGGATAGAGCAGGATAGGATAGAGGATAGGATAGAGGATAGGATAGAGGATGGGATAGAGGATAGGATAGAGGATAGGATAGAGGATATGATAGAGGACTGGATAGGATAGAGGATATTATAGGATAGAGGATAGGATAGGATAGCGGATAGGATAGGATGGAGTATAGGATAGAATTGAGGATAGGATAGGGTTGAGGATAGGATAGGAAAGAGGACAGGATAGGATAGAGGATAGGATAGGATAGAGGATAGGATAGGATAGAGGATAGGATAGGATAGTGGATATTATAGGATAGAGGATAGGATAGGATGGAGGATAGGATAGGATAGAGGATAAGATAGGATAGAGGATTGGATAGGATAGAAGATGCGATAGGATTGAGGATAGGATAGGATAGAGCATAGGATAGGATATAGGATAGGATAGGATAGAGGATAGGATAGGATAGAGGATAGGATAGGATAGAGGATTGGATAGGATAGAGGATAGGATAGGATAGAGGATAGGATAGGATAGAGGATATGATAGGAGAGAGGATAGGATAGGATAGAGGATAGGATAGGATGGAGTATACGATAGAATTGAGGATAGGATAGGGTTGAGGATAGGATAGGATCGAGGATAGGAGAAGATAGAAGATAGGATAGGATAGAGGATACGATACGATAGAGGATAGGATAGATAATAGGATAGGATAGAGGATAGGGGATTTGATCGGAAACAGAATAGGAGACGGTAGAGGATTGGATAGGATAGAGGATAGGATAGGATAGAGGATAGGATAGGATAGAGGATTGTATAGGATAGAGAATGCGATAGGATACAGGATACGATATTATAGAGGATAGGATAGGATAGAGGATAGGATAGGATAAAGGATAGGATAGGATAGAGGATAGGATATGATAGAGGATAGGATAGGATAGAGGATAGGGTAGAGGATAGTATAGTGGATTGGATAGGATAGAGGATAGGATAGGAAAGAGGACAGGATAGGATAGAGGATAGGATAGGATAGAGGATAGGATAGGATAGAGGATAGGATAGGATAGAGGATATTATAGGATAGAGGATAGGATAGGATGGAGGATAGGATAGGATAGAGGATAAGATAGGTTAGAGGATTGGATAGGATAGAAGATGCGATAGGATTGAGGATAGGATAGGATAGAGCATAGGATAGGATATAGGATAGGATAGGATAGAGGATAGGATAGGATAGAGGATAGGATAGGATAGAGGATTGGATAGGATAGAGGATAGGATAGGATAGAGGATAGGATAGGATAGAGGATATGATAGGAGAGAGGATAGGATAGGATAGAGGATAGGATAGGATAGATGATATTATAGGAAAGAGGATAGGATATGATAGAGGATACGATATTATAGAGGATAGGATAGGATAGAGGATAGGATAGGATAGCGGATAGGATAGGATGGAGTATACGATAGAATTGAGGATAGGATAGGGTTGAGGATAGGATAGGATCGAGGATAGGAGAAGATAGAAGATAGGATAGGATAGAGGATACGATACGATAGAGGATAGGATAGATAATAGGATAGGATAGAGGATAGGGGATTTGATCGGAAACAGGATAGGAGACGGTAGAGGATTGGATAGGATAGAGGATAGGATAGGATAGAGGATAGGATAGGATAGAGGATTGTATAGGATAGAGAATGCGATAGGATACAGGATACGATATTATAGAGGATAGGATAGGATAGAGGATAGGATAGGATAAAGGATAGGATAGGATAGAGGATAGGATATGATAGAGGATAGGATAGGATAGAGGATAGGGTAGAGGATAGTATAGTGGATTGGATAGGATAGAGGATAGGATAGGATAGCGGATAGGATAGGATGGAGTATAGGATAGAATTGAGGATAGGATAGGATAGAGGATAGGATAGGATAGAGGATAGGATAGGATAGAGGATAGGATAGGATAGAGGATAGGATAGGATAGAGGATAGGATAGGATAGAGGATAGGATAGGATAGAGGATAGGATAGGATAGAGGATAGGATCGGATAGAGGATAGGATAGGATAGAGGATAGGATAGGATAGAGCATAGGATAGGATATAGGATAGGATAGGATAGAGGATAGGATAGGATAGAGGATAGGATAGGATAGATGATTGGATAGGATAGAGGATAGGATAGGATAGAGGATAGGATAGGATAGAGGATATGATAGGAGAGAGGATAGGATAGGATAGAGGATAGGATAGGATAGATGATATTATAGGAAAGAGGATAGGATATGATAGAGGATACGATATTATAGAGGATAGGATAGGATAGAGGATATGATAGGATAGAGGATAGGATAGGATAGAGGATAGGATAGGATAGAGGATAGGATAGGATAGAGGATAGGATCTGATAGAGGATAGGATAGGATAGAGGATAGGATACGATAGAGGATAGGATAGAGGATAGGATAGAGTATTGGATAGGATAGAGGATATTATAGGATAGAGGATAGGATAGGATAGCGGATAGGATAGGGTGGAGTATACGATAGAATTGAGGATAGGATAAAGTTGAGGATAGGATAGGATAGAGTATACGATACGATAGAGGATACGATATTATAGAGGATAGGATAGGATATAGGATAGGATAGGATAGAGGATAGGATAGGATAGAGGATAGGATAGGAAAGAGGACAGGATAGGATACAGGATACGATATTATGGTATGTAGGATAGGATAGAGGATAGGATAGGATACAGGATAGGATAGGATAGAGGATATGATAGGATAGAGGATAGGAATGGATAGAGGATAGGATAGGATAGAGGATAGGATAGGATAGAGGATAGGATAGGATAGAGCAGGATAGGATAGAGGATAGGATAGAGGATAGGATAGAGGATTGGATAGGATAGAGGATATTATAGGATAGAGGATAGGATAGGATAGCGGATAGGATAGGATGGAGTATAGGATAGAATGGAGGATAGGATAGGGTTGAGGATAGGATAGGAAAGAGGACAGGATAGGATAGAGGATAGGATAGGATAGAGGATAGGATAGGATAGGGAATAGGATAGGATAGACGATAACATAGGGGATTGGATAGGATAGAGGATAGGATAGGATAGAGGATAGGATAGAGGATAGGATAGGATAGAGGATAGGATAGGATAGAGGATAGGATACGATAGAGGATTGGATAGGATAGAGGATACGATAGGATAGAGGATAGGATAGGATTGAGGACAGGATAGGAAAGAGGACAGGATAGGATAGAGGATAGGATAGGATAGAGGATAGGATAGGATAGAGGATAGGATAGGATAGAGGATAGGATAGGATAGAGGATTGGATAGGATAGAGGATAGGATAGGATAGAGGATAGGATAGGATAGAGGATATGATAGGAGAGAGGATAGGATAGGATAGAGGATAGGATAGGATAGATGATATTATAGGAAAGAGGATAGGATATGATAGAGGATACGATATTATAGAGGATAGGATAGGATAGAGGATAGGATAGGATAGCGGATAGGATAGGATGGAGTATACGATAGAATTGAGGATAGGATAGGGTTGAGGATAGGATAGGATCGAGGATAGGAGAAGATAGAAGATAGGATAGGATAGAGGATACGATACGATAGAGGATAGGATAGATAATAGGATAGGATAGAGGATAGGGGATTTGATCGGAAACAGGATAGGAGACGGTAGAGGATTGGATAGGATAGAGGATAGGATAGGATAGAGGATAGGATAGGATAGAGGATTGTATAGGATAGAGAATGCGATAGGATACAGGATACGATATTATAGAGGATAGGATAGGATAGAGGATAGGATAGGATAAAGGATAGGATAGGATAGAGGATAGGATATGATAGAGGATAGGATAGGATAGAGGATAGGGTAGAGGATAGTATAGTGGATTGGATAGGATAGAGGATAGGATAGGATAGAGGATAGGATAGGATAGAGGATTGTATGGGATAGAGGATGCGATAGGATACAGGATACGATATTATAGAGGATAGGATAGGATAGAGGATAGGATATGATAGAGGATAGGATAGGATAGAGGATAGGGTAGAGGATAGTATAGTGGATTGGATAGTATAGAGGATAGGATAGGATAGCGGATAGGATAGGATGGAGTATAGGATAGAATTGAGGATAGGATAGGATAGAGGATAGGATAGGATAGAGGATAGGATAGGATAGAGGATAGGATAGGATAGAGGATAGGATAGGATAGAGGATAGGATAGGATAGAGGATAGGATCGGATAGAGGATAGGATAGGATAGAGGATAGGATAGGATAGAGCATAGGATAGGATATAGGATAGGATAGGATAGAGGATAGGATAGGATAGAGGATAGGATAGGATAGATGATTGGATAGGATAGAGGATAGGATAGGATAGAGGATAGGATAGGATAGAGGATATGATAGTTGAGAGGATAGGATAGGATAGAGGATAGGATAGGATAGATGATATTATAGGAAAGAGGATAGGATATGATAGAGGATACGATATTATAGAGGATAGGATAGGATAGAGGATAGGATAGGATAGAGGATAGGATAGGATAGAGGATAGGATAGGATAGAGGATAGGATCTGATAGAGGATAGGATAGGATAGAGGATAGGATGCGATAGAGGATAGGATAGAGGATAGGATAGAGTATTGGATAGGATAGAGGATATTATAGGATAGAGGATAGGATAGGATAGCGGATAGGATAGGGTGGAGTATACGATAGAATTGAGGATAGGATAAAGTTGAGGATAGGATAGGATAGAGGATACGATACGATAGAGGATACGATATTATAGAGGATAGGATAGGATATAGGATAGGATAGGATAGAGGATAGGATAGGATAGAGGATAGGATAGGAAAGAGGACAGGATAGGATACAGGATACGATATTATAGATGATAGGATAGGATAGAGGATAGGATAGGATACAGGATAGGATAGGATAGAGGATATGATAGGATAGAGGATAGGATAGGATAGAGGATAGGATAGGATAGAGGATAGGATAGGATAGAGGATAGGATAGGATAGAGCAGGATAGGATAGAGGATAGGATAGAGGATAGGATAGAGGATTGGATAGGATAGAGGATATTATAGGATAGAGGATAGGATAGGATAGCGGATAGGATAGGATGGAGTATAGGATAGAATGGAGGATAGGATAGGGTTGAGGATAGGATAGGAAAGAGGACAGGATAGGATAGAGGATAGGATAGGATAGAGGATAGGATAGGATAGGGAATAGGATAGGATAGACGATAACATAGGGGATTGGATAGGATAGAGGATAGGATAGGATAGAGGATAGGATAGAGGATAGGATAGGATAGAGGATAGGACAGGATAGAGGATAGGATACGATAGAGGATTGGATAGGATAGAGGATACGATAGGATAGAGGATAGGATAGGATTGAGGACAGGATAGGAAAGAGGACAGGATAGGATAGAGGATAGGATAGGATAGAGGATAGGATAGGATAGAGGATAGGATAGGATAGAGGATAGGATAGGATAAAGGATAGGATAGGATAGAGGATAGGATAGGATAGAGGATAGGATAGGATAGAGGATAGGATAGGATAGAGGATAGGATAGGATAGAGGATAGGATAGGATAGAGGATAGGATAGGATAGATGATATTATAGGAAAGAGGATAGGATATGATAGAGGATACGATATTATAGAGGATAGGATAGGATAGAGGATAGGATAGGATAGAGGATAGGATAGGATAGAGGATAGGATACGATAGAGGATAGGATAGAGGATAGGATAGAGTATTGGATAGGATAGAGGATATTATACGATAGAGGATAGGATAGGATAGCGGATAGGATAGGATGGAGTATACGATAGAATTGAGGATAGGATAAAGTTGAGGATAGGATAGGATCGGGGATAGGAGAAGATAGAGGATAGGATAGGATAGAGGATACGATACGATAGAGGATAGGATAGAGAATAGGATAGGATAGAGGATAGGGGATTGGATCGGATACAGGATAGGAGACGGTAGAGGATTGGATAGGATAGAGGATAGGATAGGATAGAGGATATTATAGGATAGAGGATAGAATAGGATGGAGGATAGGATAGGATAGAGGATAGGATAGGATAGAGGATAGGATAGGATAGAGGACTGGATAGGATAGAGGATAGGATAGGATAGAGGATATGATATGATAGAGGATACGATATTATAGAGGATAGGATAGATGATATTATAAGAAAGAGGATAGGATATGATAGAGGAAACGATATTATAGAGGATAGGATAGGATAGGATAGGGGATAACATAGGGGATTGGATAGGATAGAGTATAGGATAGGATTGATGATAGGATAGGAAAGAGGACAGGATATAATAGAGGATAGGATAGGATAGAGGATAGGATAGGATGGAGGATAGGATAGGATAGAGGATAGGATAGGATAGAGGATATGATAGGATAGAGGATAGGATAGGATAGAGGATATTATAGGATAGATGATATTATAGGAAAGAGGATAGGATATGATAGAGGATAGGATAGGATAGAGGATAGGATAGGATAGAGTATAGAATAGGATAGAGGATAGGATAGGATAGACGATGGGATAGGATGGAGGATAGGATAGGATAGAGGATAGGATAGGATAGAGGATAGGATAGGATATAGGATACGATAGGATAGAGGAAAGGATAGGATAGAGGATAGGATAGGATAGAGGATTGGATAGGATAGAGGATACCATAGGATAGAGGATAGGATAGGATTGAGGATAGGATAGGAAAGAGGACAGGATAGGATACAGGATACGATATTATAGAGGATACGATATTATAGAGGATAGGATAGGATAGAGAATAGGATAGAGAATAGGATAGGATAGAGGATAGGGGATTGGATCGGATACAGGATAGGAGACGGTAGAGGATTGGATAGGATAGAGGATATTATTGGATAGAGGATAGGATAGGATGGAGGATAGGATAGGATAGAGGATAGGATAGGATAGAGGATAGGATAGGATAGAGGATAGGATAGGATAGAGGATAGGATAGGATAGAGGATAGGATAGGATAGAGGATAGGATAGGATAGAGGATAGGATAGGATAGAGGATAGGATAGGATAGAGGATAGGATAGGATAGAGGATACGATATTATAGTGGATACGATATTATAGAGGATAGGATACGATAGAGGATAGGATAGGATAGAGGATAGGATAGCATAGAGGATAGGATAGGATAGGATAGAGGATAGGATAGGATATAGGATAGGATAGGATAGATGATAGGATAGGATAGAGGATAGGATAGGATAGAGGATAGGATAGGATAGAGGATAGGATAGGATAGAGGATAGGATAGGATAGAGGATAGGATAGGATAGAGGATAGGATAGGATAGAGGATAGGATAGGATAGAGGATAGGATAGGATAGATGATGTTATAGGATAGAGGATAGGATAGGATGGAGGATAGGACAGGATAGAGGATAGGATACGGATAGAGGATAGGATAGAATAGAGGATAGGATAGAGGATAGGATAGAGGATTGGATAGGATAGAGGATAGGATAGGATAGTTGATAGGATAGGATAGAGGATAGGATAGGATAGAGGATAGGATAGGATAGAGGATAGGATAGTATAGAGGATAGGATAGGATAGAGGATAGGATAGAACAGAGGATTGGATACGGATAGAGGATATGATAGAATAGAGGATAGGATGGAGGATAGGATAGGATAGAGGATAAGATAGTTTAGAGGATAACATAGGGGATTGGATAGGATAGAGGATAGGAGACGATAGAGGATAGGAAAGATTACAGGATAGGATACAGGATACGATATTATAGAGGATACGATATTATAGAGGATAGGATAGGATAGAGGATAGGATAGGATAGGATAGAGGATTGATAGGATAGAGGATAGGATAGGATAGAGGATTTGATAGGACAGAGGATAGGATAGGATAGAGGATAAGATAATATAGAGGATAGGATGGGATACAGGATAGGATAGGATAGAGGATAGGATAGGATAGAGGATAGGATGGGATAGAGGATAGGATAGGATAGAGGATAGGATAGGATAGAGGATAGGATAGGGTAGAGGATAGGATATTACAGGTGATATTATAGGATAGAGGATAGGATAGGATGGAGAATAGGATAGGATAGGATAGAGGATAGGATAGGATAGAGGATTGGATAGGATAGAGGATACCAAAGGATAGAGGATAGGATAGGATTGAGGATAGGATAGGAAAGAGGACAGGATAGGATACAGGATACGATATTATAGAGGATACGATATTATAGAGGATAGGATAGGATAGAGGATAGGATGGGAGAGAGGATAGGATAGGATAGAGGATAGGATATAGGATTGGATACGATAGAGGATAGGATCGGATAGAGGATTGGATAGGATTGAGGATAGGATAGGATAGAGGATAGGATAGGATAGTTGATAGGATAGGATAGAGGATAGGATACGATAGAGGATAGGATAGGATAGTTGATAGGATAGGATACAGGATAGGATAGGATAGAGGATAGGATAGGATAGAGGATAGGATAGGATAGAGGATAGGATAGGATATAGGATAGGATAGGATAGAGGATAGGATAGGATAGAGGATAGGATAGGATAGAGGATACCAAAGGATAGAGGATAGGATAGGATGGTGGATAGGATAGGATAGAGGATAGGATAGGAGAGAGGATAGGATAGGACAGAGGATAGGATAGGATAGAGGATAGGATAGGATAGAGGATAGGATGGGATAGAGGATAGGATAGGATAGTTGATAGGATAGGATAGGATAGAGGATAGGATAGGATAGTTGACAGGATAGGATACAGGATAGGATAGGATACAGGATAGGATAGGATAGAGGATAGGATAGGATAGAGGATAGGATAGGATAGAGGATAGGATAGGATAGGATAGAGGATAGGATAGGATATAGGATAGGATAGGATAGATGATAGGATAGGATAGAGGATAGGATAGGATAGAGGATAGGATAGAGGATAGGATAGGATAGAGGATAGGATAGGATAGAGGATAGGATAGGATAGAGGATAGGATAGGATAGAGGATAGGATAGGATAGAGGATAGGATAGGATAGAGGATAGGATAGGATAGAGGATAGGATAGGATAGAGGATAGGATAGGATAGAGGATAGGATAGGATAGAGGATAGGATAGGATAGAGGATAGGATATTATAGAGGATAGGATAGGATAGATGTCATTATAGGATAGAGGATAGGATAGGATGGAGGATAGGATAGGATAGAGGATAGGATAGGATTGAGGATAGGAGAGGATAGAGCAGATGATAGAGCATAGGAAAGAATTGAAGATAGGATAGGATAGAATATAGGATAGGATAGAGAATAGGCTAGGATAGATGATATTATAGGATAGAGGATAGGATAGGATGGAGGATAGGATAGGATAGAGGATAGGATAGGATGGAGGTTAGGATAAGATAGAGGATAAGATAGGATAGAGGATAACATAGGGGATTGGATAGGATAGAGGAGAGGAGACCATAGAGGATAGGATAGGATTGATGATAGGATAGGAAAGATTACAGGATAGGATACAGGATACGATATTATAGAGGATACGATATTATAGAGGATAGGATACGATAGAGGATAGGATAGGATAGGATAGAGGATAGGATAGGATAGGATAGAGGATAGGATAGGATATAGGATAGGATAGGATAGAGGATAGGATAGGATAGAGGATAGGATAGGATAGAGGATAGGTTACGATAGAGGATAGGATAGAGGATAGGGGATTGGATCGGATACAGGATAGGAGACGGTAGAGGATTGGATAGGCTAGAGGATATTAGAGGATAGATGATAGGATTGGATGGAGGATAGAATAGGATAGAGGATAAGATAGGATAGAGGATAACATAGGGGATTGGATAGTATAGAGGATAGGATAGGATAGAGGATAGCATAGGAAAGTTGATATGATAGGATACAGGATAGGATAGGATAGAGGATAGGATAGGATAGTTGATATGATAGGATACAGGATAGGATAGGATAGAGGATAGGATAGGATAGAGGATAGGATTGGATAGAGGATAGGATAGGATAGAGGATAGGATAGGATAGAGGATAGGATAGGATAGAGGATAGGATAGGATAGAGGATAGGATAGGATAGAGGATAGGATAGGATAGAGGATAGGATAGGATAGAGGATAGGATAGGATAGAGGATAGGATAGGATAGAGGATAGGATAGGGTAGAGGATAGGATAGGTTAGAGGATAGGATATTACAGGTGATATTATAGGATAGAGGATAGGATAGGATGGAGAATAGGATAGGATAGAGGATAGGATAGGATGGAGGTTAGGATAGGATAGAGGATAGGATAGGATAGAGGATTGGATAGGATAGAGGATACCAAAGGATAGAGGATAGGATAGGATAGATGATATTATAGGATAGAGGCTAGGATAGTATGGAGGATAGGATAGGATAGAGGATAGGATATAGGATAGGATAGGATAGAGGATAGGATAGGATAAAGGATAGGATAGGATAGAGGATAAGATAGGATAGAGGATAGGACGGGATAGAGGATAGGATAGGATAGAGGATATGATAGGATAGAGGATAGGATAGGATAGAGGATAGGATAGGATAGAGGATAGGATAGGATAGAGGATAGGATTGGATAGAGGATAACATACGGGATTGGATAGGATAGAGGATAGGAGACGGTAGAGGATTGGATAGGATAGAGGATATTATAGGATAGAGGATTCAATAGGATTGAGGATAGGATAGGATAGAGGATAAGATAGGATTGAGGATAGGATAGGATAGAGGATAAGATGGGATAGAGGATAACATAGGGGATTGGATAGGATAGAGGATAGGAGACGATAGAGGATAGGATAGGATTGATGATAGGATAGGAAAGATTACAGGATAGGATAGAATAGAGGATAGGATAGGATAGAGGATAGGATAGGATAGAGGATAGGATAGGATAGAGGATAGGATAGGATATAGGATAGGATAGGATAGAGGATAGGATAGGATAGAGGATAGGATAGGATAGAGGATTGGATAGGATAGAGGATACCATAGGATAGAGGATAGGATAGGATTGAGGATAGGATAGTAAAGAGGACAGGATAGGATACAGGATACGATATTATAGAGGATAGGATAGGATAGAGGATAGGATAGGACAGAGGATAGGATACGGATAGAGGATAGGATAGAATAGAGGATAGGATAGAGGATAGGATAGAGGATTGGATAGGATAGGGGATATTATAGGATAGACGATAGGATAGGATAGCGGATAGGATAGTATGGAGTATACGATAGAATTGACGATAGGATAGGGTTGAGGATAGGATAGGGTTGAGGATAGGATAGGATAGAGGATAGGAGAAGATAGAGAATAGGATAGAGAATAGGATAGGATAGAGGATACGGGATTGGATCGGATACAGGATAGGAGACGGTAGAGGATTGGATAGGATAGAGGATAGGATAGGATGGAGGATAGGATAGGATAGAGGATAAGATAGTTTAGAGTATAACATAGGGGATTGGATAGGATAGAGGATAGGAGACGATAGAGGATAGGAAAGATTACAGGATAGGATACAGGATACGATATTATAGAGGATAGGATAGGATAGAAGATAGGATAGGATAGAGGATAGGATAGGATAGAGGATAGGATAGGATAGAGGATAGGATAGGATAGAGGATAGGATAGGATAGAGGATAGGATAGGATAGAGGATAGGATAGGATAGAGGATAGGATAGGATAGAGGATAGGATATTATAGGTGATATTATAGGATAGAGGATAGGATAGGATGGAGGATAGGATAGGATAGAGGATAGGATAGGATGGAGGTTAGGATAGGATAGAGGATAAGATAGGATAGAGGATAACATAGGGGATTGGATAGGATAGAGGATAGGAGACCATAGAGGATAGGATAGGATTGATGATAGGATAGGAAAGATTACAGGATAGGATACAGGATACGATGTTATAGAGGATAGGATAGGATAGAGGATAGGATAGGATAGAGGATAGGATAGGATAGAGGATAGGATAGGATAGAGGATAGGATAGGATAGAGGATAGGATAGGATAGAGGATAGGATAGGATAGGATATAGGATAGGATAGGATAGAGGATAGGATAGGGTGGAGGTTAGGATAGGATAGAGGATAAGATAGGATAGAGGATAACATAGGGGATTGGATAGGATAGAGGATAGGAGACCATAGAGGATAGGATAGGATTGATGATAGGATAGGAAAGATTACAGGATAGGATACAGGATACGATGTTATAGTTGATAGGATAGGATAGAGGATAGGATATGATAGAGGATACGATATTATAGAGGATAGGATAGGATAGGGGATAACATAGGGGATTGGATAGGATAGAGGATAGGATAGGATTGATGATAGGATAGGAAAGAGGACAGGATAGGATACAGGATACGATATTATAGAGGATATGATATTATAGAGGATAGGATAGGATAGAGGATAGGATAGGATAGAGGATAGGATAGGATAGAGGATAGGATAGGATCGAGGATAGGATAGGATAGTGGATAGGAGAAGATAGAGGATAGGATAGGATAGTGGATAGGATACGATAGAGGATAGGATAGAGAAGAGGATACGATAGAGGATGGGGGATTGGGTCGGATACAGAATAGGAGACGGTAGAGGATTGGATAGGATAGAGGATAGGATACGATAGAGGATAGGATGGGATAGAGGATAGGTTACGATAGAGGATAGGATAGAGGATAGGATAGAGTATTGGATAGGACAGAGGATATTATAGGATAGTGGATAGGATAGTATAGCGGATAGGATAGGATGGAGTATACGATAGAATTGAGGGTAGGATAGGGTTGAGGATAGGATAGGATCGAGGATAGGAGAAGATAGAGGATATGATAGGATAGAGGATACGATACGATAGAGGATAGGATACAGAATAGGATAGGATAGAGGATAGGATAGAGAATAGGATAGGATAGAGGATAGGGGATTGGATCGGATACAGGATAGGAGACGGTAGAGGATTGGATAGGATAGAGGATAGGATAGGATAGAGGATATTATAGGATAGAGGATAGAATAGGATGGAGGATAGGATAGGATAGAGGATAGGATAGGATAGAGAATAGGATAGGATAGAGGATTGGATAGGATAGAGGATAGGATAGGATAGAGGATAGGATAGGATAGAGGATATGATAGGATAGAGGATAGGATAGGATAGAGGATAGGATAGGATAGATGATATTATAGTAAAGAGGATAGGATATGATAGAGGATACAATATTATAGAGCATAGGATAGGATAGAGGATAGGATAGGATAGAGGATAGGATAGGATAGAGGATAGGATAGGATAGACGATAGGATAGGACAGAGGATAGGATAGGATAGAGGATAAGATAATATAGAGGATAAGATGGGATACAGGATAGGATAGGATAGAGGATAGGATAGGATAGAGGATAGGATAGGATAGAGGATAGGATAGGATAGAGGATAGGATAGGATAGAGGATAGCATAGGATAGAGGATTGGATAGGATAGAGGATAGGATAGGATAGAGGATAGGATAGGATAGAGGATAGGATAGGATAGAGGATAGGATAGGATAGAGGATAGGATAGGATAGATGATATTATAGGAAAGAGGATAGGATATGATAGAGGATACAATATTATAGAGGATAGGATAGGATAGGGGATAACATAGGGGATTGGATAGGATAGAGGATAGGATAGAATAGAGGATAGGATAGGAAAGAGGACAGGATAGGATACAGGATACGATATTATAGAGGATATGATATTATAGAGGATAGGATAGGATAGAGGATAGGATAGGATAGAGGATAGGATAGGATAGAGGATAGGATAGGATAGAGGATAGGATAGGATAGAGGATAGGTTACGATAGAGGATAGGATAGAGGATAGGATAGAGTATTGGATAGGATAGAGGATATTATAGGATAGTGGATAGGATAGTATAGCGGATAGGATAGGATGGAGTATACGATAGAATTGAGGGTAGGATAGGGTTGAGGATAGGATAGGATCGAGGATAGGAGAAGATAGAGGATAGGATAGGATAGAGGATACGATACGATAGAGGATAGGATAGAGAATAGGATAGGATAGAGGATAGGATAGAGAATAGGATAGGATAGAGGATAGGGGATTGGATCGGATACAGGATAGGAGACGGTAGAGGATTGGATAGGATAGAGGATAGGATAGGATAGAGGATATTATAGGATAGAGGATAGAATAGGATGGAGGATAGGATAGGATAGAGGATAGGATAGTATGGAGTATACGATAGAATTGAGGATAGGATAGGGTTGAGGATAGGATAGGATAGAGGATAGGATAGGATGGAGGATAGGATAGGATAGAGGATAGGATAGGATAGAGGATAGGTTACGATAGAGGATAGGATAGAGGATAGGATAGAGTATTGGATAGGACAGAGGATATTATAGGATAGTGGATAGGATAGTATAGCGGATAGGATAGGATGGAGTATACGATAGAATTGAGGGTAGGATAGGGTTGAGGATAGGATAGGATCGAGGATAGGAGAAGATAGAGGATATGATAGGATAGAGGATACGATACGATAGAGGATAGGATACAGAATAGGATAGGATAGAGGATAGGATAGAGAATAGGATAGGATAGAGGATAGGGGATTGGATCGGATACAGGATAGGAGACGGTAGAGGATTGGATAGGATAGAGGATAGGATAGGATAGAGGATATTATAGGATAGAGGATAGAATAGGATGGAGGATATGATATTATAGAGGATAGGATAGGATAGAGGATAGGATAGGATAGAGGATAGGATAGGATAGAGGATAGGATAGGATAGAGGATAGGATAGGATAGAGGATAGGTTACGATAGAGGATAGGATAGAGGATAGGATAGAGTATTGGATAGGATAGAGGATATTATAGGATAGTGGATAGGATAGTATAGCGGATAGGATAGGGTGGAGTATACGATAGAATTGAGGGTAGGATAGGGTTGAGGATAGGATAGGATCGAGGATAGGAGAAGATAGAGGATAGGATAGGATAGAGGATACGATACGATAGAGGATAGGATAGAGAATAGGATAGGATAGAGGATAGGATAGAGAATAGGATAGGATAGAGGATAGGGGATTGGATCGGATACAGGATAGGAGACGGTAGAGGATTGGATAGGATAGAGGATAGGATAGGATAGAGGATATTATAGGATAGAGGATAGAATAGGATGGAGGATAGGATAGGATAGAGGATAGGATAGTATGGAGTATACGATAGAATTGAGGATAGGATAGGGTTGAGGATAGGATAGGATAGAGGATAGGATAGGATGGAGGATAGGATAGGATAGAGGATAGGATAGGATAGAGGATAGGTTACGATAGAGGATAGGATAGAGGATAGGATAGAGTATTGGATAGGACAGAGGATATTATAGGATAGTGGATAGGATAGTATAGCGGATAGGATAGGATGGAGTATACGATAGAATTGAGGGTAGGATAGGGTTGAGGATAGGATAGGATCGAGGATAGGAGAAGATAGAGGATATGATAGGATAGAGGATACGATACGATAGAGGATAGGATACAGAATAGGATAGGATAGAGGATAGGATAGAGAATAGGATAGGATAGAGGATAGGGGATTGGATCGGATACAGGATAGGAGACGGTAGAGGATTGGATAGGATAGAGGATAGGATAGGATAGAGGATATTATAGGATAGAGGATAGAATAGGATGGAGGATAGGATAGGATAGAGGATAGGATAGGATAGAGAATAGGATAGGATAGAGGATTGGATAGGATAGAGGATAGGATAGGATAGAGGATAGGATAGGATAGAGGATATGATAGGATAGAGGATAGGATAGGATAGAGGATAGGATAGGATAGATGATATTATAGTAAAGAGGATAGGATATGATAGAGGATACAATATTATAGAGCATAGGATAGGATAGAGGATAGGATAGGATAGAGGATAGGATAGGATAGAGGATAGGATAGGATAGACGATAGGATAGGACAGAGGATAGGATAGGATAGAGGATAAGATAATATAGAGGATAAGATGGGATACAGGATAGGATAGGATAGAGGATAGGATAGGATAGAGGATAGGATAGGATAGAGGATAGGATAGGATAGAGGATAGGATAGGATAGAGGATAGCATAGGATAGAGGATTGGATAGGATAGAGGATAGGATAGGATCGAGGATAGGAGAAGATAGAGGATATGATAGGATAGAGGATACGATACGATAGAGGATAGGATACAGAATAGGATAGGATAGAGGATAGGATAGAGAATAGGATAGGATAGAGGATAGGGGATTGGATCGGATACAGGATAGGAGACGGTAGAGGATTGGATAGGATAGAGGATAGGATAGGATAGAGGATATTATAGGATAGAGGATAGAATAGGATGGAGGATAGGATAGGATAGAGGATAGGATAGGATAGAGAATAGGATAGGATAGAGGATTGGATAGGATAGAGGATAGGATAGGATAGAGGATAGGATAGGATAGAGGATATGATAGGATAGAGGATAGGATAGGATAGAGGATAGGATAGGATAGATGATATTATAGTAAAGAGGATAGGATATGATAGAGGATACAATATTATAGAGCATAGGATAGGATAGAGGATAGGATAGGATAGAGGATAGGATAGGATAGAGGATAGGATAGGATAGACGATAGGATAGGACAGAGGATAGGATAGGATAGAGGATAAGATAATATAGAGGATAAGATGGGATACAGGATAGGATAGGATAGAGGATAGGATAGGATAGAGGATAGGATAGGATAGAGGATAGGATAGGATAGAGGATAGGATAGGATAGAGGATAGCATAGGATAGAGGATTGGATAGGATAGAGGATAGGATAGGATAGAGGATAGGATAGGATAGAGGATAGGATAGGATAGAGGATAGGATAGGATAGAGGATAGGATAGGATAGATGATATTATAGGAAAGAGGATAGGATATGATAGAGGATACAATATTATAGAGGATAGGATAGGATAGGGGATAACATAGGGGATTGGATAGGATAGAGGATAGGATAGAATAGAGGATAGGATAGGAAAGAGGACAGGATAGGATACAGGATACGATATTATAGAGGATATGATATTATAGAGGATAGGATAGGATAGAGGATAGGATAGGATAGAGGATAGGATAGGATAGAGGATAGGATAGGATAGAGGATAGGATAGGATAGAGGATAGGTTACGATAGAGGATAGGATAGAGGATAGGATAGAGTATTGGATAGGATAGAGGATATTATAGGATAGTGGATAGGATAGTATAGCGGATAGGATAGGATGGAGTATACGATAGAATTGAGGGTAGGATAGGGTTGAGGATAGGATAGGATCGAGGATAGGAGAAGATAGAGGATAGGATAGGATAGAGGATACGATACGATAGAGGATAGGATAGAGAATAGGATAGGATAGAGGATAGGATAGAGAATAGGATAGGATAGAGGATAGGGGATTGGATCGGATACAGGATAGGAGACGGTAGAGGATTGGATAGGATAGAGGATAGGATAGGATAGAGGATATTATAGGATAGAGGATAGAATAGGATGGAGGATAGGATAGGATAGAGGATAGGATAGGATAGAGCATAGGATAGGATAGAGGATTGGATAGGATAGAGGATAGGATAGGATAGAGGATAGGATAGGATAGAGGATATGATAGGATAGAGGATAGGATAGGATAGAGGATAGGATAGGATAGATGATATTATAGGAAAGAGGATAGGATATGATAGAGGATACAATATTATAGAGGATAGGATAGGATAGAGCATAGGATAGGATAGAGGATAGGATAGGATAGAGGATAGGATAGGATAGAGGATAGGATAGGATAGAGGATAGGATAGGATAGAGGATAGGATAGGATAGAGGATAGGATAGGATAGAGGATAGGATAGGATAGAGGATAGGGGATTGGATCGGATACAGGATAGGAGACGGTAGAGGATTGGATAGGATAGAGGATAGGAGACGATAGAGGACATGATAGGTTTGATGATAGGATAGGAAAGAGGACAGGATAGGATACTGGATACGATATTATAGAGGATACGATATTATAGAGGATAGGATAGGACAGAGGATAGGATAGGATAGAGCAGGATAGGATAGAGGATAGGATAGAGGATAGGATAGAGGATAGGATAGAGGATAGGATAGAGGATAGGATAGAGGATAGGATAGAGGATAGGATAGAGGATTGGATAGGATAGAGGATATTATAGGATAGAGGATAGGATAGGATAGCGGATAGGATAGGATGGAGTATAGGGTAGAATTGAGGATAGGATGGGTTTGAGGATAGGATAGGAAAGAGGACAGGATAGGATAGAGGATAGGATAGGATAGAGGATAGGATAGGATAGAGGATACGATACGATAGAGGATAGGATAGAGAATAGGATAGGATAGAGGATAGGGGATTGGATCTGATACAGGATAGGAGACGGTAGAGGATTGGATAGGATAGAGGATAGGATAGGATAGATGATAGAATAGGATAGAGAATAGGATAGGATAGGATAGAATATAGGATAGGATAGAGAATAGGATAGGATAGATGATGTTATAGGATAGAGGATAGGATAGGATCGAGGATAGGACAGGATAGAGGATAGGATAGGATAGAGGATAGGATAGGATAGAGGATAGGTTAGGATAGAGGATATTATGGGACAGAGGATAGGATAGGATAGAGGATAGGATATTATAGAGGATAGGATAGGATACAGGATAACATAGGGGATTGGATAGCATAGAGGATAGGATAGGATAGAGGATAGGATAGGATACATGATATTATAGGATAGAGGATAGGATAGGATGGAGGATAGGATAGGATAGAGGATAGTATATAGGATTGGATAGGATAGAGGATAGGATCGGATAGAGGATAGGATAGGGTTGAGGATAGGAGAGTATAGAGCAGATGATAGAGCATAGGAAAGAATTGAGGATAGGATAGGATAGAATATACGATAGGATCGAGAATAGGATAGGATAGATGATATTATAGGATAGAGGATAGGATAGGATGGAGGATAGGATAGGATAGAGGATAGGACGGGATAGAGGATAGGATAGGATAGAGGATATGATAGGATAGAGGATAGGATAGGATAGAGGATAGGATAGGATAGAGGATAGGATAGGATAGAGGATAGGATTGGATAGAGGATAACATACGGGATTGGATAGGATAGAGGATAGGAGACGGTAGAGGATTGGATAGGATAGAGGATATTATAGGATAGAGGATTCAATAGGATTGAGGATAGGATAGGATAGAGGATAAGATAGGATTGAGGATAGGATAGGATAGAGGATAAGATGGGATAGAGGATAACATAGGGGATTGGATAGGATAGAGGATAGGAGACGATAGAGGATAGGATAGGATTGATGATAGGATAGGAAAGATTACAGGATAGGATAGAATAGAGGATAGGATAGGATAGAGGATAGGATAGGATAGAGGATAGGATAGGATAGAGGATAGGATAGGATATAGGATAGGATAGGATAGAGGATAGGATAGGATAGAGGATAGGATAGGATAGAGGATTGGATAGGATAGAGGATACCATAGGATAGAGGATAGGATAGGATTGAGGATAGGATAGTAAAGAGGACAGGATAGGATACAGGATACGATATTATAGAGGATAGGATAGGATAGAGGATAGGATAGGACAGAGGATAGGATACGGATAGAGGATAGGATAGAATAGAGGATAGGATAGAGGATAGGATAGAGGATTGGATAGGATAGGGGATATTATAGGATAGACGATAGGATAGGATAGCGGATAGGAGAGTATGGAGTATACGATAGAATTGACGATAGGATAGGGTTGAGGATAGGATAGGGTTGAGGATAGGATAGGATAGAGGATAGGAGAAGATAGAGAATAGGATAGAGAATAGGATAGGATAGAGGATACGGGATTGGATCGGATACAGGATAGGAGACGGTAGAGGATTGGATAGGATAGAGGATAGGATAGGATGGAGGATAGGATAGGATAGAGGATAAGATAGTTTAGAGTATAACATAGGGGATTGGATAGGATAGAGGATAGGAGACGATAGAGGATAGGAAAGATTACAGGATAGGATACAGGATACGATATTATAGAGGATAGGATAGGATAGAAGATAGGATAGGATAGAGGATAGGATAGGATAGAGGATAGGATAGGATAGAGGATAGGATAGGATAGAGGATAGGATAGGATAGAGGATAGGATAGGATAGAGGATAGGATAGGATAGAGGATAGGATAGGATAGAGGATAGGATATTATAGGTGATATTATAGGATAGAGGATAGGATAGGATGGAGGATAGGATAGGATAGAGGATAGGATAGGATGGAGGTTAGGATAGGATAGAGGATAAGATAGGATAGAGGATAACATAGGGGATTGGATAGGATAGAGGATAGGAGACCATAGAGGATAGGATAGGATTGATGATAGGATAGGAAAGATTACAGGATAGGATACAGGATACGATGTTATAGAGGATAGGATAGGATAGAGGATAGGATAGGATAGAGGATAGGATAGGATAGAGGATAGGATAGGATAGAGGATAGGATAGGATAGAGGATAGGATAGGATAGGATATAGGATAGGATAGGATAGAGGATAGGATAGGGTGGAGGTTAGGATAGGATAGAGGATAAGATAGGATAGAGGATAACATAGGGGATTGGATAGGATAGAGGATAGGAGACCATAGAGGATAGGATAGGATTGATGATAGGATAGGAAAGATTACAGGATAGGATACAGGATACGATGTTATAGTTGATAGGATAGGATAGAGGATAGGATATGATAGAGGATACGATATTATAGAGGATAGGATAGGATAGGGGATAACATAGGGGATTGGATAGGATAGAGGATAGGATAGGATTGATGATAGGATAGGAAAGAGGACAGGATAGGATACAGGATACGATATTATAGAGGATATGATATTATAGAGGATAGGATAGGATAGAGGATAGGATAGGATAGAGGATAGGATAGGATAGAGGATAGGATAGGATCGAGGATAGGATAGGATAGTGGATAGGAGAAGATAGAGGATAGGATAGGATAGTGGATAGGATACGATAGAGGATAGGATAGAGAAGAGGATACGATAGAGGATGGGGGATTGGGTCGGATACAGAATAGGAGACGGTAGAGGATTGGATAGGATAGAGGATAGGATAGGATAGAGGATAGGATGGGATAGAGGATAGGTTACGATAGAGGATAGGATAGAGGATAGGATAGAGTATTGGATAGGACAGAGGATATTATAGGATAGTGGATAGGATAGTATAGCGGATAGGATAGGATGGAGTATACGATAGAATTGAGGGTAGGATAGGGTTGAGGATAGGATAGGATCGAGGATAGGAGAAGATAGAGGATATGATACGATAGAGGATAGGATACAGAATAGGATAGGATAGAGGATAGGATAGAGAATAGGATAGGATAGAGGATAGGGGATTGGATCGGATACAGGATAGGAGACGGTAGAGGATTGGATAGGATAGAGGATAGGATAGGATAGAGGATATTATAGGATAGAGGATAGAATAGGATGGAGGATAGGATAGGATAGAGGATAGGATAGGATAGAGAATAGGATAGGATAGAGGATTGGATAGGATAGAGGATAGGATAGGATAGAGGATAGGATAGGATAGAGGATATGATAGGATAGAGGATAGGATAGGATAGAGGATAGGATAGGATAGATGATATTATAGTAAAGAGGATAGGATATGATAGAGGATACAATATTATAGAGCATAGGATAGGATAGAGGATAGGATAGGATAGAGGATAGGATAGGATAGAGGATAGGATAGGATAGACGATAGGATAGGACAGAGGATAGGATAGGATAGAGGATAAGATAATATAGAGGATAAGATGGGATACAGGATAGGATAGGATAGAGGATAGGATAGGATAGAGGATAGGATAGGATAGAGGATAGGATAGGATAGAGGATAGGATAGGATAGAGGATAGCATAGGATAGAGGATTGGATAGGATAGAGGATAGGATAGGATAGAGGATAGGATAGGATAGAGGATAGGATAGGATAGAGGATAGGATAGGATAGAGGATAGGATAGGATAGATGATATTATAGGAAAGAGGATAGGATATGATAGAGGATACAATATTATAGAGGATAGGATAGGATAGGGGATAACATAGGGGATTGGATAGGATAGAGGATAGGATAGGATAGAGGATAGGATAGGAAAGAGGACAGGATAGGATACAGGATACGATATTATAGAGGATATGATATTATAGAGGATAGGATAGGATAGAGGATAGGATAGGATAGAGGATAGGATAGGATAGAGGATAGGATAGGATAGAGGATAGGATAGGATAGAGGATAGGATAGGATAGAGGATAGGTTACGATAGAGGATAGGATAGAGGATAGGATAGAGTATTGGATAGGATAGAGGATATTATAGGATAGTGGATAGGATAGTATAGCGGATAGGATAGGATGGAGTATACGATAGAATTGAGGGTAGGATAGGGTTGAGGATAGGATAGGATCGAGGATAGGAGAAGATAGAGGATAGGATAGGATAGAGGATACGATACGATAGAGGATAGGATAGAGAATAGGATAGGATAGAGGATAGGATAGAGAATAGGATAGGATAGAGGATAGGGGATTGGATCGGATACAGGATAGGAGACGGTAGAGGATTGGATAGGATAGAGGATAGGATAGGATAGAGGATATTATAGGATAGAGGATAGAATAGGATGGAGGATAGGATAGGATAGAGGATAGGATAGGATAGAGCATAGGATAGGATAGAGGATTGGATAGGATAGAGGATAGGATAGGATAGAGGATAGGATAGGATAGAGGATATGATAGGATAGAGGATAGGATAGGATAGAGGATAGGATAGGATAGATGATATTATAGGAAAGAGGATAGGATATGATAGAGGATACAATATTATAGAGGATAGGATAGGATAGAGCATAGGATAGGATAGAGGATAGGATAGGATAGAGGATAGGATAGGATAGAGGAAAAGATAGGATAGAGGATAGGATAGGATAGAGGATAGGATAGGATAGAGGATAGGATAGGATAGAGGATAGGATAGGATAGAGGATAGGGGATTGGATCGGATACAGGATAGGAGACGGTAGAGGATTGGATAGGATAGAGGATAGGAGACGATAGAGGACATGATAGGTTTGATGATAGGATAGGAAAGAGGACAGGATAGGATACTGGATACGATATTATAGAGGATACGATATTATAGAGGATAGGATAGGACAGAGGATAGGATAGGATAGAGCAGGATAGGATAGAGGATAGGATAGAGGATAGGATAGAGGATAGGATAGAGGATAGGATAGAGGATAGGATAGAGGATAGGATAGAGGATAGGATAGAGGATTGGATAGGATAGAGGATATTATAGGATAGAGGATAGGATAGGATAGCGGATAGGATAGGATGGAGTATAGGATAGAATTGAGGATAGGATGGGTTTGAGGATAGGATAGGAAAGAGGACAGGATAGGATAGAGGATAGGATAGGATAGAGGATAGGATAGGATAGAGGATACGATACGATAGAGGATAGGATAGAGAATAGGATAGGATAGAGGATAGGGGATTGGATCTGATACAGGATAGGAGACGGTAGAGGATTGGATAGGATAGAGGATAGGATAGGATAGATGATAGAATAGGATAGAGAATAGGATAGGATAGGATAGAATATAGGATAGGATAGAGAATAGGATAGGATAGATGATGTTATAGGATAGAGGATAGGATAGGATCGAGGATAGGACAGGATAGAGGATAGGATAGGATAGAGGATAGGATAGGATAGAGGATAGGTTAGGATAGAGGATATTATGGGACAGAGGATAGGATAGGATAGAGGATAGGATATTATAGAGGATAGGATAGGATACAGGATAACATAGGGGATTGGATAGCATAGAGGATAGGATAGGATAGAGGATAGGATAGGATACATGATATTATAGGATAGAGGATAGGATAGGATGGAGGATAGGATAGGATAGAGGATAGTATATAGGATTGGATAGGATAGAGGATAGGATCGGATAGAGGATAGGATAGGGTTGAGGATAGGAGAGTATAGAGCAGATGATAGAGCATAGGAAAGAATTGAGGATAGGATAGGATAGAATATACGATAGGATCGAGAATAGGATAGGATAGATGATATTATAGGATAGAGGATAGGATAGGATGGAGGATAGGATAGGATAGAGGATAGGATAGGATGGAGGTTAGGATAGGATAGAGGATAAGATAGGATAGAGGATAACATAGGGGATTGGATAGGATAGAGGATAGGAGACCATAGAGGATAGGATAGGATTGATGATAGGATAGGAAAGATTACAGGATAGGATACAGGATACGATATTATAGAGGATACGATATTATAGAGGATAGGATTAGGATAGAGGATAGGATAGGATAGTGGATAAGATAGGATAGAGGATAACATAGGGGATTGGATAGGATAGAGGATACCAAAGGATAGAGGATAGGATAGGTTTGAGGATAGGATAGGAAAGAGGACAGGATAGTATACAGGATATGGTATTATAGAGGATACGATATTATAGAGGATAGGATAGGATAGAGGATAGGATAGGATAGAGGATAGGATAGGATAGAGGATAGGATAGGAGAGAGGATAGGATAGGACAGAGGATAGGATAGGATAGAGGATAGGATAGGATAGAGGATAGGATAGGATAGAGGATAGGATAGGATAGAGGATAGGATAGGATAGAGGATAGGATAGGATAGAGTATAGGAGAAGATAGAGGATAGGATAGGATAGTGGATAGGATACGATAGAGGATAGGATAGAGAAGAGGATACGATAGAGGATAGGGGATTGGATCGGATACAGGATAGGAGACGGTAGAGGATTGGATAGGATAGAGGATAGGATAGGATAGAGGATAGCATAGGATAGAGGATAGGATAGGATAGAGGATAACAATGGGGATTGGATAGTATAGAGGATAGGAGACGATAGAGGACATGATAGGTTTGATGATAGGATAGGAAAGAGGACAGGATAGGATACTGGATACGATATTATAGAGGATAGGATAGGATAGAGGATAGGATAGGATGGAGGATAAGATAGGATAGAGGATAGGATAGGATAGAGGATAGGATAGGATAGAGCAGGATAGGATAGAGGATAGGATAGAGGATAGGATAGAGGATTGGATAGGATAGAGGATATTATAGGATAGAGGATAGGATAGGATAGCGGATGGGATAGGATGGAGTATAGGATAGAATTGAGGATAGGATAGGGTTGAGGATAGGATAGGAAAGAGGACAGGATAGGATAGAGGATAGGAGAAGATAGAGGGTAGGATAGGATAGAGTATAGGATACGATAGAGGATAGGATAGAGAATAGGATAGGATAGAGGATAGGGGATTGGATCGGATACAGGATAGGAGACGGTAGAGGATTGGATAGGATAGAGGATAGGATAGGATAGAGGATAAGATAGGATAGAGGATAGGATAGGATAGAGGATAGGATAGGATAGAGCAGGATAGGATAGAGGATAGGATAGAGGATAGGATAGAGGATTGGATAGGATAGAGGATATTATAGGATAGAGGATAGGATAGGATAGCGGATAGGTTAGGATGGAGTATAGGATAGAATTGAGGATAGGATACGGTTGAGGATAGGATAGGAAAGAGGACAGGATAGGATAGAGGATAGGATAGGATAGAGGATAGGATAGGATAGAGGATACGATACGATAGAGGATAGGATAGAGAATAGGATAGGATAGAGGATAGGGGATTGGATCGGATACAGGATAGGAGACGGTAGAGGATTGGATAGGATAGAGGATAGGATAGGATAGATGATAGAATAGGATAGAGGATAGGATAGGATAGGGAATTGGATAGGATAGACGATATTATAGGAAAGAGGATATGATATGATAGAGGATACGATATTATAGAGGATAGGATAGACGATAACATAGGGGATTGGATAGGATAGAGAATAGGATAGGATTGAGGATAGGATAGGATAGAGGATAGGATACGATAGAGGATTGGATAGGATAGAGGATAGGATAGGATAGAGGATAGGATAGGATAGAGGATATTATAGGACAGAGGATAGGATAGGATAGAGGATAGGATATTATAGAGGATAGGATAGGATAGAGGATAACATAGGGGATTGGATAGCATAGAGGATAGGAGACGATAGAGGATAGGATAGGATAGAGGATAGGATAGGATAGAGGATAGGATAGGATAGAGGATAGGATACGATAGAGGATAGGATAGGATATAGGATAGGATAGGATAGAGGATAGGATAGGATAGAGGATAGGATAGGATAGAGGATTGGATAGGATAGAGGATACCATAGGATAGAGGATAGGATAGGATAGAGGATAGGATAGGATGGAGGATAGAATAGGATAGAGGATAAGATAGGATAGAGGATAACATAGGGGATTGGATAGTATAGAGGATAGGATAGGATAGAGGATAGGATAGGAAAGTTGATATGATAGGATACAGGATAGGATAGGATAGAGGATAGGATAGGATAGAGGATATGATAGGATAGAGGATAGGATAGGATAGAGGATAGGATAGGATAGAGGATATTATATAATAGAGGATAGGATAGGATAGCGGATACGATAGTATGGAGTATACGATAGAATTGAGGATAGGATAGGGTTGAGGAGACGATAGGATAGAGGATAGGAGAAGATAGAGGATAGGATAGGATAGAGGATAGGATACGGTAGAGGATAGGATAGAGAATAGGATAGGATAGAGGATAGGGGATTGGATCGGATACAGGATAGGAGACGGTAGAGGATTGGATAGGATAGAGGATAGGATAGGATAGAGGATAGGATAGGATAGATGATGTTATAGGATAGAGGATAGGATAGGATGGAGGATAGGACAGGATAGAGGATAGGATAGGATAGATGATAGGATAGGATAGAGGATAGGATAGGATAGAGGATAGGATAGGATAGGATAGAGGATAGGATAGGATATAGGATAGGATAGGATAGAGGATAGAATAGGATATAGGATAGGATAGGATAGAGGATAGGATAGGATAGAGGATAGGATAGGATAGGATAGAGGATAGGATAGGATATAGGATAGGATAGGATAGAGGATAGAATAGGATATAGGATAGGATAGGATAGAGGATAGGATAGGATAGAGGATAGGATAGGATAGAGGATAGGCTAGGATGGAGGATAGGATAGAGGATTGGATAGGATAGAAGATAGGATACGATAGAGGATAGGATATGACAGAGGATAGGATAGGATATGAGATTGGATAGGATAGAGGATGCGATAGGATAGAGGATAGGAAAGGATAGAGGATAGGATAGGATAGAGGATAGGATAGGATAGAGGATAGGATAGGATAGAGGATAGGATAGGATAGAGGATAGGATAGGATATAGGATAGGATAGGATAGAGGATAGGATAGGATAGAGGATAGGACAGGATAGAGGATAGGATAGGATAGACGATAGTATAGGATACAGAATAGGATAGGATAGAGGATAGGTCAGGATAGAGGATAGGATAGGATAGAGGATTGGAAACGGATAGAGGATAGGATAGGATAGTGGATATTATATAATAGAGGATAGGATAGGATAGCGGATACGATAGTATGGAGTATACGATAGAATTGAGGATAGGATAGGGTTGAGGATACGATAAGATAGAGGATAGGAGAAGATAGAGGATAGGATAGGATAGAGGATAGGATACGGTAGAGGATAGGATAGAGAATAGGATAGGATAGAGGATAGGGGATTGGATCGGATACAGGATAGGAGACGGTAGAGGATTGGATAGGATAGAGGATAGGATAGGATAGAGGATAGGATAGGATAGAGGATAGGATAGGATAGAGGATAGGATAGGATAGAGGATAGGATAGGATAGAGGATAGGATAGGATAGATGATGTTATAGGATAGAGGATAGGATAGGATGGAGGATAGGACAGGATAGAGGATAGGATAGGATAGATGATAGGATAGGATAGAGGATAGGATAGGATAGAGGATATTATAGGACAGAGGATAGCATAGGATAGAGGATAGGGTATTATAGAGGATAGGATAGGATAGAGGATAACATAGGGGATTGGATAGCATAGAGGATAGGAGACGATAGAGGATAGGATAGGATAGAGGATAGGATAGGATAGAGGATAGGATAGGATAGAGGATAGGATAGGATAGAGGATAGGATACGATAGAGGATAGGATAGGATATAGGATAGGATAGGATAGAGGATAGGATAGGATAGAGGATAGGATAGGATAGAGGATTGGATAGGATAGAGGATACCATAGGATAGAGGATAGGATAGGATAGAGGATAGGATAGGATGGAGGATAGAATAGGATAGAGGATAAGATAGGATAGAGGATAACATAGGGGATTGGATAGTATAGAGGATAGGATAGGATAGAGGATAGGATAGGAAAGTTGATATGATAGGATACAGGATAGGATAGGATAGAGGATAGGATAGGATAGAGGATATGATAGGATAGAGGATAGGATAGGATAGAGGATAGGATAGGATAGAGGATATTATATAATAGAGGATAGGATAGGATAGCGGATACGATAGTATGGAGTATACGGTAGAATTGAGGATAGGATAGGGTTGAGGATACGATAGGATAGAGGATAGGAGAAGATAGAGGATAGGATAGGATAGAGGATAGGATACGGTAGAGGATAGGATAGAGAATAGGATAGGATAGAGGATAGGGGATTGGATCGGATACAGGATAGGAGACGGTAGAGGATTGGATAGGATAGAGGATAGGATAGGATAGAGGATAGGATAGGATAGATGATGTTATAGGATAGAGGATAGGATAGGATGGAGCATAGGACAGGATAGAGGATAGGATAGGATAGATGATAGGATAGGATAGAGGATAGGATACGATAGAGGATAGGATATGACAGAGGATAGGATAGGATATGAGATTGGATAGGATAGAGGATGCGATAGGATAGAGGATAGGAAAGGATAGAGGATAGGATAGGATAGAGGATAGGATAGGATAGAGGATAGGATAGGATAGAGGATAGGATAGGATAGAGGATAGGATAGGATATAGGTGAAGGAACAGGGTTATATAAGGCGGGTGCCTTAGAACAAGTGTTCAAATCAGGTGTACGTGACTGAGTCGTTTATTTACAATAAAGAGTGATGTCGCGAGAGCGTCCGGGGTGGTTCAACTAAAACCGGCGATTCGCTTAGACTCGCGGTTGAACTGTATTGCAACTTAGCAACGACCGGACTAGACTCTAAGTCACTCGGCGGATACGCGGCTGAGTCTCGACTTCGTGACTTCTCACTCGCGTCGGTAGTCTCTGCCTTATATCTTCAAAAATGCTTGTCGGCTGATTGGTGGAAGTCCTTGCGGGGAACTTCCACCAATCCGTGCATTTTGCATAACACGCCCACGTTCCACGCCTCTCGTGCGTGAGAAGGGTGAGCGTGTCGTTCTGTTAAAAATCTAATTTTGGTGATGCAGCGGGGTGTCTTCCGGGCCCCGTGCTAAGTGCGGTACGTGACTGCTGGCTTACGTCAACGGGCCCAGCTTTCCCGGGTGATAGAAACCAGGCACGCGTCGCTGGGACACTCTAGGCTGGAGACCCTTAGACTACCCAAAATTTATGGCGTCCACTTGCGCTATTGAGTTCGTCGCTAGGAACTACAAGGACACATCTGTCCGCTAAGTGGCCAAAAACGTTAAAGACGTTTTCTCACAAATAGCGTCTTATGCTGTGCAAACCATAAATCTTTCTTGGCGCTGGTGCGCTGAAGATTTCTCTTCCGGCGCCCCGCTAGCCGCTACATAGGATAGGATAGGATAGAGGATAGGATAGGATAGAGGATAGGACAGGATAGAGGATAGGATAGGATAGACGATAGTATAGGATACAGAATAGGATAGGATAGAGGATAGGTCAGGATAGAGGATAGGATAGGATAGAGGATTGGATACGGATAGAGGATAGGATAGGATAGTGGATATTATATAATAGAGGATAGGATAGGATAGCGGATACGATAGTATGGAGTATACGATAGAATTGAGGATAGGATAGGGTTGAGGATACGATAGGATAGAGGATAGGAGAAGATAGAGGATAGGATAGGATAGAGGATAGGATACGGTAGAGGATAGGATAGAGAATAGGATAGGATAGAGGATAGGGGATTGGATCGGATACAGGATAGGAGACGGTAGAGGATTGGATAGGATAGAGGATAGGATAGGATAGAGGATATAATAGGATAGAGGATAGGATAGGATAGAGGATAGGATAGGATAGAGGATAGGATAGGATAGATGATGTTATAGGATAGAGGATATGATAGGATGGAGGATAGGACAGGATAGAGGATAGGATAGGATAGATGATAGGATAGGATAGAGGATAGGATAGGATAGAGGATATTATAGGACAGAGGATAGCATAGGATAGAGGATAGGGTATTATAGAGGATAGGATAGGATAGAGGATAACATAGGGGATTGGATAGCATAGAGGATAGGAGACGATAGAGGATAGGATAGGATAGAGGATAGGATAGGATAGATGATATTATAGGATAGAGGATAGGATAGGATGGAGGATAGGATAGGATAGAGGATAAGATAGGATAGAGGGTAACATAGGGGATTGGATAGTATACAGGATAGGATAGGATAGAGGATAGGATAGGAAAGTTGATATGATAGGATACAGGATAGGATAGGATAGAGGATAGGATAGGATAGAGGATAGGATAGGATAGAGGATAGGATAGGATAGAGGATAGGATAGGATAGAGGATAGGATAGGATAGAGGATAGGATAGGATAGAGGATAGGATAGGATAGAGGATAGGATACGATAGAGGATTGGATAGGATAGAGGATACGATAGGATAGAGGATAGGATAGGATAGAGGATAGGATAGGATAGAGGATAGGATAGGACAGAGGATAGGATAGGATAGAGGATACGATAGGATAGAGGATATGATAGGATAGAGGATAGGATAGGATAGAGGATAGGATAGGATAGATGATATTATAGGAAAGAGGATAGGATATGATAGAGGATACGATATTACAGAGGATAGGATAGGATAGGGGATAATATAGAGGATTGGATAGGATAGAGGATAGGATAGGATTGATGATAGGATAGGAAAGAGGACAGGATAGGATACAGGATACGATATTATAGAGGATAGGATAGGATTGTATGGAGTATACGATAGAATTGAGGATAGGATAGGGTTGAGGATAGAATAGGACAGAGGATAGGAGAAGATAGAGGATAGGATAGGATAGAGTATAGGATACGATAGAGGATAGGATAGAGAATAGGATAGGATAGAGGATAGGGGATTGGATCGGATACAGGATAGGAGACGGTAGAGGATCGGATAGGATAGAGGATAGGATAGGATAGAGGATAGGATAGGATAGAGGATAGGATACGGATAGAGGATAGGATAGGATAGAGGATAACATAGGGGATTGGATAGCATAGAGGATAGGAGACGATAGAGGATAGGATAGGATAGAGGATAGGATAGGATAGATGATATTATAGGATAGAGGATAGGATAGGATATGAGATTGGATAGGATAGAGGATGCGATAGGATAGAGGATAGGACAGGATAGAGGATAGGATAGGATAGAGGATAGGATAGGATAGAGGATAGGATAGGATAGAGGATAGGATAGGATAGAGGATAGGATAGGATAGAGGATAGGATAGGATAGAGGATAGGATAGGATAGAGGATAGGATAGGATAGAGGATAGGATACTGATAGAGGATAGGATAGGATAGAGGATAGGATAGAGGATAGGATAGAGGATAGGATAGAGGATTGGATAGGATAGAGGATATTATAGGATAGAGGATAGGATAGGATAGCGGATAGGATAGTATGGAGTATACGATAGAATTGAGGATAGGATAGGGTTGAGGATAGGATAGGATAGAGGATAGGATAGGATGGAGGATAGGATAGGATAGAGGATAGGATAGGATAGAGGATAGGATTGGATTGAGAATAGATAGGATAGAGCATAGAATAGGATAGAGGATAGGATAGCATAGAGGATAGGATAGGATAGAGGATAGGATATGATTGGGGATAGGATAGAGGATTGGATAGGATAGAAGATAGGATAGAGAATAGGATAGGATAGAGGATAGGATAGAGGATAGGATACGATAAGAGGATAGGATAGGATAGAGGATAGGATAGGATTGAGGATAGGATAGGATAGAGGATAGGATAGGATACAGGATAGGATAGGATAGAGGATAGAATAGGATAGAGGATAGGATAGCATAGAGGATAGGATAGGATAGAGGATAGGATAGGATGGAGGATAGGATAGAGGATTGGATAGGATAGAAGATAGGATACGATAGAGGATAGGATATGATAGTGGATAGGATACGATAGAGGATAGGATATGATAGAGGATAGGATAGGATATGAGATTGGATAGGATAGAGGATGCGATAGGATAGAGGATAGGACAGGATAGAGGATAGGATAGGATAGAGGATAGTATAGGATACAGAATAGGATAGGATAGAGGATAGGACAGGATCGAGGATAGGATAGGATAGAGGATAGGATACGGATAGAGGATAGGATAGGATAGAGGATAACATAGGGGATTGGATAGCATAGAGGATAGGAGACGATAGAGGATAGGATAGGATAGAGGATAGGATAGGATAGATGATATTATAGGATAGAGGATAGGATAGGATGGAGGATAGGATAGGATAGAGGATAGGATAGGATTGAGAATAGGAGAGGATAGAGCAGATGATAGAGCATAGGAAAGAATTGAAGATAGGATAGGATAGAATATAGGATAGGATAGAGAATAGGATAGGATAGATGATATTATAGGATAGAGGATAGGATAGGATGGAGGATAGGATAGGATAGAGGATAGGATAGGATGGAGGTTAGGATAGGATAGAGGATAAGATAGGATAGAGGATAACATAGGGGATTGGATAGGATAGAGGAGAGGAGACCATAGAGGATAGGATAGGATTGATGATAGGATAGGAAAGATTACAGGATAGGATACAGGATACGATATTATAGAGGATACGATATTATAGAGGATGGGATACGATAGAGGATAGGATAGGATAGAGGATAGGATAGGATAGGATAGGATAGGATAGAGGATAGGATAGGATAGGATAGAGGATAGGATAGGATATAGGATAGGATAGGATAGAGGATAGAATAGGATATAGGATAGGATAGCATAGAGGATAGGATAGGATAGAGGATAGGCTAGGATGTAGGATAGGATAGAGGATTGGATAGGATAGAAGATAGGATACGATAGAGGATAGGATATGATAGAGGATAGGATAGGATATGAGATTGGATAGGATAGAGGATGCGATAGGATAGAGGATAGGACAGGATAGAGGATAGGATAGGATAGAGGATAGTATAGGATACAGGATAGGATAGGATAGAGGATAGGACAGGATAGAGGATAGGATAGGATAGAGGATAGGATACGGATAGAGGATAGGATAGGATAGTGGATATTATATAATAGAGGATAGGATAGGATAGCGGATAGGATAGTATGGAGTATACGATAGAATTGAGGATAGGATAGGGTTGAGGATACGATAGGATAGAGGATAGGAGAAGATAGAGGATAGGATAGGATAGAGGATAGGATAGGATAGAGAATAGGATAGGATAGAGGATAGGGGATTGGATCGGATACAGGATAGGAGACGGTAGAGGATTGGATAGGATAGAGGATAGGATAGGATAGAGGATATTATAGGATAGAGGATATAATAGGATGGAGGATAGGATAGGATAGAGGATAAGATAGGATAGAGGATAACATAGGGGATTGGATAGGATAGAGGATAGGAGACGATAGAGGATAGGATAGGATTGATGATAGGATAGGAAAGATTACAGGATAGGATACAGGATACGATATTATAGAGGATACGATATTATAGAGGATAGGATACGATAGAGGATAGGATAGGATAGAGGATAGGATAGGATAGAGGATAGGATAGGATAGAGGATAGGATACGATAGAGGATAGGATAGGATATAGGATAGGATAGGATAGAGGATAGGATAGGATAGAGGATAGGATAGGATAGAGGATTGGATAGGATAGAGGATACCATAGGATAGAGGATAGGATAGGATTGAGGATAGGATAGGAAAGAGGACAGGATAGGATACAGGATACGATATTATAGAGGATACGATATTATAGAGGATAGGATAGGATAGAGGATAGGATAGAGAATAGGATAGGATAGAGGATAGGGGATTGGATCGGATACAGGATAGGAGACGGTAGAGGATTGGATAGGATAGAGGATATTATAGGATAGAGGATAGGATAGGATGGAGGATAGGATAGGATAGAGGATAAGATAGGATTTGGGATAAAATAGGGGATTGGATAGGATAGAGGATAGGAGACGATAGAGGATAGGATAGGATTGATGATAGGATAGGAAAGATTACAGGATAGGATACAGGATACGATATTATAGAGAATAGGATAGGATAGAGGATAGGATAGGATGGAGGATAGGATAGGATAGAGGATAGGATAGCATAGAGGATAGGATTGGATTGAGGATAGATAGGATTGAGGATAGAATAGGATAGAGGATAGGATAGGACAGAGGATAGGATAGGATAGAGGATAGGATAGGATAGAGGATAGGATAGGATAGGATAGAGGATAGGATAGGATAGTTGATAGGATAGGATAGGATAGAGGATAGGATAGGATAGAGGATAAGATAGGATACAGGATAGGATAGGATAGAGGATAGGATAGGATAGAGGATAGGATAGGATAGAGGATAGGATAGGATAGAGGATATGATAGGATAGAGGATAGGATAGGATAGAGGATAGGATAGGATAGAGGATAGGATAGGATAGAGGATAGGATAGGATAGAGGATAGGATAGGATAGAGGATAGGATAGGATAGAGGATAGGATAGGATAGAGGATAGGATAGGATAGAGGATAGGATAGGATAGAGGATAGGATAGGATAGAGGATAGGATAGGATAGATGATGTTATAGGATAGAGGATAGAATAGGATGGAGGATAGGACAGGATAGAGGATAGGATAGGATAGATGATAGGATAGGATAGAGGATAGGATAGGATAGAGGATATTATAGGACAGAGGATAGGATAGGATAGAGGATAGGATATTATAGAGGATATTATAGGATAGAGGATAACATAGGGGATTGGATAGCATAGAGGATAGGATAGGATAGAGGATAGGATAGGATAGATGATATTATAGGATAGAGGATAGGATAGGATGGAGGATAGGATAGGATAGAGGATAGGATAGGATTGAGGATAGGAGAGGATAGAGCAGATGATAGAGCATAGGAAAGAATTGAAGATAGGATAGGATAGAATATAGGATAGGATAGAGAATAGGATAGGATAGATGATATTATAGGATAGAGGATAGGATAGGATGGAGGATAGGATAGGATAGAGGATAGGATAGGATGGAGGTTAGGATAGGATAGAGGATAAGATAGGATAGAGAATAACATAGGGGAATGGATAGGATAGAGGAGAGGAGACCATAGAGGATACGATAGGATTGATGATAGGATAGGAAAGATTACAGGATAGGATACAGGATACGATATTATAGAGGATACGATATTATAGAGGATAGGATACGATAGAGGATAGGATAGGATAGAGGATAGGATAGGATAGATGATAGGATAGGATAGGATAGAGGATAGGATAGGATATAGAATAGGATAGGATAGAGGATAGAATAGGATATAGGATAGGATAGCATAGAGGATAGGATAGGATAGAGGATAGGCTAGGATGGAGGATAGGATAGAGGATTGGATAGGATAGAAGATAGGATACGATAGAGGATAGGATATGATAGAGGATAGGATAGGATATGAGATTGGATAGGATAGAGGATGCGATAGGATAGAGGATAGGACAGGATAGAGGATAGGATAGGATAGAGGATAGTATAGGATACAGGATAGGATAGGATAGAGGATAGGACAGGATAGACGATAGGATAGGATAGAGGATATGATACGGATAGAGGATAGGATAGGATAGTGAATATTATATAATAGAGGATAGGATAGGATAGCGGATAGGATAGTATGGAGTATACGATAGAATTGAGGATAGGATAGGGTTGAGGATACGATAGGATAGAGGATAGGAGAAGATAGAGGATAGGATAGGATAGAGGATAGGATAGGATAGAGGATATTATAGGATAGAGGATATAATAGGATGGACGATAGGATAGGATAGAGGATAAGATAGGATAGAGGATAACATAGGGGATTGGATAGGATAGAGGATAGGAGACGATAGAGGATAGGATAGGATTGATGATAGGATAGGAAAGATTACAGGATAGGATACAGGATACGATATTATAGAGGATACGATATTATAGAGGATAGGATACGATAGAGGATAGGATAGGATAGAGGATAGGATAGGATATAGGATAGGATAGGATAGAGGATAGGATAGGATAGAGGATAGGATAGGATAGAGGATTGGATAGGATAGAGGATACCATAGGATAGAGGATAGGATAGGATAGAGGATATTATAGGACAGAGGATAGGATAGGATAGAGGATAGGATATTATAGAGGATATTATAGGATAGAGGATAACATAGGGGATTGGATAGCATAGAGGATAGGATAGGATAGAGGATAGGATAGGATAGATGATATTATAGGATAGAGGATAGGATAGGATGGAGGATAGGATAGGATAGAGGATAGGATAGGATTGAGGATAGGAGAGGATAGAGCAGATGATAGAGCATAGGAAAGAATTGAAGATAGGATAGGATAGAATATAGGATAGGATAGAGAATAGGATAGGATAGATGATATTATAGGATAGAGGATAGGATAGGATGGAGGATAGGAAAGGATAGAGGATAGGATAGGATGGAGGTTAGGATAGGATAGAGGATAAGATAGGATAGAGAATAACATAGGGGATTGGATAGGATAGAGGAGAGGAGACCATAGAGGATACGATAGGATTGATGATAGGATAGGAAAGATTACAGGATAGGATACAGGATACGATATTATAGAGGATACGATATTATAGAGGATAGGATACGATAGAGGATAGGATAGGATAGAGGATAGGATAGGATAGATGATAGGATAGGATAGGATAGAGGATAGGATAGGATATAGAATAGGATAGGATAGAGGATAGAATAGGATATAGGATAGGATAGCATAGAGGATAGGATAGGATAGAGGATAGGCTAGGATGGAGGATAGGATAGAGGATTGGATAGGATAGAAGATAGGATACGATAGAGGATAGGATATGATAGAGGATAGGATAGGATATGAGATTGGATAGGATAGAGGATGCGATAGGATAGAGGATAGGACAGGATAGAGGATAGGATAGGATAGAGGATAGTATAGGATACAGGATAGGATAGGATAGAGGATAGGACAGGATAGACGATAGGATAGGATAGAGGATAGGATACGGATAGAGGATAGGATAGGATAGTGAATATTATATAATAGAGGATAGGATAGGATAGCGGATAGGATAGTATGGAGTATACGATAGAATTGAGGATAGGATAGGGTTGAGGATACGATAGGATAGAGGATAGGAGAAGATAGAGGATAGGATAGGATAGAGGATAGGATACGGTAGAGGATAGGATAGAGAATAGGATAGGATAGAGGATAGGGGATTGGATCGGATACAGGATAGGAGACGGTAGAGGATTGGATAGGATAGAGGATAGGATAGGATAGAGGATATTATAGGATAGAGGATATAATAGGATGGAGGATAGGATAGGATAGAGGATAAGATAGGATAGAGGATAACATAGGGGATTGGATAGGATAGAGGATAGGAGACGATAGAGGATAGGATAGGATTGATGATAGGATAGGAAAGATTACAGGATAGGATACAGGATACGATATTATAGAGGATACGATATTATAGAGGATAGGATACGATAGAGGATAGGATAGGATAGAGGATAGGATAGGATATAGGATAGGATAGGATAGAGGATAGGATAGGATAGAGGATAGGATAGGATAGAGGATTGGATAGGATAGAGGATACCATAGGATAGAGGATAGGATAGGATAGAGGATAGGATAGGATGGAGGATAGAATAGGATAGAGGATAAGATAGGATAGAGGATAACATAGGGGATTGGATAGTATAGAGGATAGGATAGGATAGAGGATAGGATAGGAAAGTTGATATGATAGGATACAGGATAGGATAGGATAGAGGATAGGATAGGATAGAGGATATGATAGGATAGAGGATAGGATAGGATAGAGGATAGGATAGGATAGAGGATATTATATCATAGAGGATAGGATAGGATAGCGGATACGATAGTATGGAGTATACGATAGAATTGAGGATAGGATAGGGTTGAGGATACGATAGGATAGAGGATAGGAGAAGATAGAGGATAGGATAGGATAGAGGATAGGATACGGTAGAGGATAGGATAGAGAATAGGATAGGATAGAGGATAGGGGATTGGATCGGATACAGGATAGGAGACGGTAGAGGATTGGATAGGATAGAGGATAGGATAGGATAGAGGATAGGATAGGATAGATGATGTTATAGGATAGAGGATAGGATAGGATGGAGGATAGGACAGGATAGAGGATAGGATAGGATAGATGATAGGATAGGATAGAGGATAGGATAGGATAGAGGATATTATAGGACAGAGGATAGGATAGGATGGAGGATAGGATAGGATAGAGGATAAGATAGGATAGAGGATAACATAGGGGATTGGATAGGATAGAGGATAGGAGACGATAGAGGATAGGATAGGATTGATGATAGGATAGGAAAGATTACAGGATAGGATACAGGATACGATATTATAGAGGATACGATATTATAGAGGATAGGATACGATAGAGGATAGGATAGGATAGAGGATAGGATAGGATATAGGATAGGATAGGATAGAGGATAGGATAGGATAGAGGATAGGATAGGATAGAGGATTGGATAGGATAGAGGATACCATAGGATAGAGGATAGGATAGGATAGAGGATAGGATAGGATGGAGGATAGAATAGGATAGAGGATAAGATAGGATAGAGGATAACATAGGGGATTGGATAGTATAGAGGATAGGATAGGATAGAGGATAGGATAGGAAAGTTGATATGATAGGATACAGGATAGGATAGGATAGAGGATAGGATAGGATAGAGGATATGATAGGATAGAGGATAGGATAGGATAGAGGATAGGATAGGATAGAGGATATTATATAATAGAGGATAGGATAGGATAGCGGATACGATAGTATGGAGTATACGATAGAATTGAGGATAGGATAGGGTTGAGGATACGATAGGATAGAGGATAGGAGAAGATAGAGGATAGGATAGGATAGAGGATAGGATACGGTAGAGGATAGGATAGAGAATAGGATAGGATAGAGGATAGGGGATTGGATCGGATACAGGATAGGAGACGGTAGAGGATTGGATAGGATAGAGGATAGGATAGGATAGAGGATAGGATAGGATAGATGATGTTATAGGATAGAGGATAGGATAGGATGGAGGATAGGACAGGATAGAGGATAGGATAGGATAGATGATAGGATAGGATAGAGGATAGGATAGGATAGAGGATATTATAGGACAGAGGATAGGATAGGATAGAGGATAGGATATTATAGAGGATAGGATAGGATAGAGGATAACATAGGGGATTGGATAGCATAGAGGATAGGAGACGATAGAGGATAGGATAGGATAGAGGATAGGATAGGATAGAGGATAGGATAGGATAGAGGATAGGATAGGATGGAGGATAGGATAGGATAGAGGATAGGATAGGATGGAGGTTAGGATAGGATAGAGGATAAGATAGGATAGAGGATAACATAGGCGATTGGATAGGATAGAGGAGAGGAGACCATAGAGGATAGGATAGGAAAGATTACAGGATAGGATACAGGATACGATATTATAGAGGATACGATATTATAGAGGATAGGATACGATAGAGGATAGGATAGGATAGAGGATAGGATAGGATAGAGGATAGGATAGGATAGGATAGAGGATAGGATAGGATATAGGATAGGATAGGATAGAGGATAGAATAGGATATAGGATAGGATAGGATAGAGGATAGGATAGGATAGAGGATAGGCTAGGATGGAGGATAGGATAGAGGATTGGATAGGATAGAAGATAGGATACGATAGAGGATAGGATATGACAGAGGATAGGATAGGATATGAGATTGGATAGGATAGAGGATGCGATAGGATAGAGGATAGGTCAGGATAGAGGATAGGATAGGATAGAGGATAGGATAGCATAGAGGATAGGATAGGATAGAGGATAGGATAGGATAGAGGATAGGATAGGATATAGGATAGGATAGGATAGAGGATAGGATAGGATAGAGGATAGGACAGGATAGAGGATAGGATAGGATAGACGATAGTATAGGATACAGAATAGGATAGGATAGAGGATAGGTCAGGATAGAGGATAGGATAGGATAGAGGATTGGATACGGATAGAGGATAGGATAGGATAGTGGATATTATATAATAGAGGATAGGATAGGATAGCGGATACGATAGTATGGAGTATACGATAGAATTGAGGATAGGATAGGGTTGAGGATACGATAGGATAGAGGATAGGAGAAGATAGAGGATAGGATAGGATAGAGGATAGGATACGGTAGAGGATAGGATAGAGAATAGGATAGGATAGAGGATAGGGGATTGGATCGGATACAGGATAGGAGACGGTAGAGGATTGGATAGGATAGAGGATAGGATAGGATAGAGGATAGGATAGGATAGAGGATAGGATAGGATAGAGGATAGGATAGGATAGATGATGTTATAGGATAGAGGATAGGATAGGATGGAGGATAGGACAGGATAGAGGATAGGATAGGATAGATGATAGGATAGGATAGAGGATAGGATAGGATAGAGGATATTATAGGACAGAGGATAGCATAGGATAGAGGATAGGGTATTATAGAGGATAGGATAGGATAGAGAATAACATAGGGGATTGGATAGCATAGAGGATAGGAGACGATAGAGGATAGGATAGGATAGAGGATAGGATAGGATAGATGATATTATAGGATAGAGGATAGGATAGGATGGAGGATAGGATAGGATAGAGGATAAGATAGGATAGAGGATAACATAGGGGATTGGATAGTATAGAGGATAGGATAGGATAGAGGATAGGATAGGATAGAGGATAGGATAGGAAAGTTGATATGATAGGATACAGGATAGGATAGGATAGAGGATAGGATAGGATAGAGGATAGGATAGGATAGAGGATAGGATAGGATAGAGGATAGGATACGATAGAGGATTGGATAGGATAGAGGATACGATAGGATAGAGGATAGGATAGGATAGAGGATAGGATAGGATAGAGGATAGGATAGGACAGAGGATAGGATAGGATAGAGGATACGATAGGATAGAGGATATGATAGGATAGAGGATAGGATAGGATAGAGGATAGGATAGGATAGATGATATTATAGGAAAGAGGATAGGATATGATAGAGGATACGATATTACAGAGGATAGGATAGGATAGGGGATAACATAGAGGATTGGATAGGATAGAGGATAGGATAGGATTGATGATAGGATAGGAAAGAGGACAGGATAGGATACAGGATACGATATTATAGAGGATAGGATAGGATTGTATGGAGTATACGATAGAATTGAGGATAGGATAGGGTTGAGGATAGGATAGGACAGAGGATAGGAGAAGATAGAGGATAGGATAGGATAGAGTATAGGATACGATAGAGGATAGGATAGAGAATAGGATAGGATAGAGGATAGGGGATTGGATCGGATACAGGATAGGAGACGGTAGAGGATTGGATAGGATAGAGGATAGGATAGGATACAGGATAGCATAGGATAGAGGATAGGATAGGATAGAGGATAACATAGGGGAATGGATAGGATAGAGGATAGGAGACGATAGAGGACATGATAGGTTTGATGATAGGATAGGAAAGAGGACAGGATAGGATACTGGATACGATATTATAGAGGATACGATATTATAGAGGATAGGATAGGATAGAGGATAGGATAGGATAGAGCAGGATAGGATAGAGGATAGGATAGAGGATAGGATAGAGGATTGGATAGGATTGAGGATATTATAGGATAGAGGATAGGATAGGATAGCGGATAGGATAGGATGGAGTATAGGATAGAATTGAGGATAGGATAGGGTTGAGGATAGGATAGGAAAGAGGACAGGATAGGATAGAGGATAGGATAGGATAGATGATAGGATAGGATAGAGGATAGGATAGGATAGATGATATTATAGGAAAGAGGATAGGATATGATAGAGGATACGATATTACAGAGGATAGGATAGGATAGGGGATCACATAGAGGATTGGATGGGATAGAGGATAGGATAGGATTGATGATAGGATAGGAAAGAGGACAGGATAGGATACAGGATACGATATTATAGAGGATATGATATTATAGAGGATAGGATAGGATAGTATGGAGTATACGATAGAATTGAGGATAGGATAGGGTTGAGGATAGGATAGGACAGAGGATAGGAGAAGATAGAGGATAGGATAGGATAGAGTATAGGATACGATAGAGGATAGGATAGAGAATAGGATAGGATAGAGGATAGGGGATTGGATCGGATACAGGATAGGAGACGGTAGAGGATTGGATAGGATAGAGGATAGGATAGGATAGAGGATATTATAGGATAGAGGATAGGATAGGATTGAGGATAGGATAGGAAAGAGGACAGGATAGTGTACAGGATATGATATTATAGAGGATACGATATTATAGAGGATAGGATAGGATAGAGGATAGGATAGGATAGAGGATAGGATAGGATAGAGGATAGGATAGGATAGAGGATAGGATAGGATAGAGGATAGGATAGGATAGAGGATAGGATAGGATAGAGGATAGGATAGGATAGAGTATAGGAGAAGATAGAGGATAGGATAGGATAGTGGATAGGATACGATAGAGGATAGGATAGAGAAGAGGATACGATAGAGGATAGGGGATTGGATCGGATACAGGATAGGATAGGATAGAGGATAGCATAGGATAGAGGATAGGATAGGATAGAGGATAACATAGGGGATTGGATAGGATAGAGGATAGGAGACGATAGAGGACATGATAGGTTTGATGATACGATAGGAAAGAGGACAGGATAGGATACTGGATACGATATTATAGAGGATACGATATTATAGAGGATAGGATAGGATAGAGGATAGGATAGGATAGAGGATAAGATAGGATAGAGGATAGGATAGGATAGAGGATAGGATAGGATAGAGCAGGATAGGATAGAGCAGGATAGGTTAGAGGATAGGATAGAGGATAGGATAGAGGATTGGATAGGATAGAGGATAGGATAGGATAGCGGATAGGATACGATGGAGTATAGGATAGAATTGAGGATAGGATAGGGTTGAGGATAGGATAGGAAAGAGGACAGGATAGGATAGAGGATTGGATAGGATAGAGGATAGGATAGGATAGAGGATAGCATAGGATAGAGCATAGGATAGGATAGAGGATAACATAGGGGAATGGATAGGATAGAGGATAGGAGACGATAGAGGACATGATAGGTTTGATGATAGGATAGGAAAGAGGACAGGATAGGATACTGGATACGATATTATAGAGGATACGATATTATAGAGGATAGGATAGGATAGAGGATAGGATAGGATAGAGGATAAGATAGGATAGAGGATAGGATAGGATAGAGCAGGATAGGATAGAGGATAGGATAGCATAGAGGATAGGATAGGATAGAGGATAGGATAGGATGGAGGATAGGATAGAGGATTGGATAGGATAGAAGATAGGATACGATAGAGGATAGGATATGATAGAGGATAGGATAGGATATGAGATTGGATAGGATAGAGGATAGGATAGGATAGAGGATTGGATACGATAGAAGATAGGATAGAGAATAGGATAAGATAGAGGATAGGATACGATAAGAGGATAGGATAGGATAGAGGATAGGATAGGATTGAGGATAGGATAGGATAGAGGATAGGATAGGATACAGGATAGGATAGGATAGAGGATAGAATAGGATATAGGATAGGATAGCATAGAGGATAGGATAGGATAGAGGATAGGATAGGATGGAGGATAGGATAGAGGATTGGATAGGATAGAAGATAGGATACGATAGAGGATAGGATATGATAGAGGATAGGATAGGATATGAGATTGGACAGGATAGAGGATGCGATAGGATAGAGGATAGGACAGGATAGAGGATAGGATAGGATAGAGGATAGGATAGGATAGAGGATAGGATACGATAGAGGATAGGATAGGATATAGGATAGGATAGGATAGAGGATAGGATAGGATAGAGGATAGGATAGGATAGGGGATTGGATAGGATAGAGGATACCATAGGATAGAGGATAGGATAGGATTGAGGATAGGATAGGAAAGAGGACAGGATAGGATACAGGATACGATATTATAGAGGATACGATATTATAGAGGATAGGATAGGATAGAGGATAGGATAGAGAATAGGATAGGATAGAGGATAGGGGATTGGATCGGATACAGGATAGGAGACGGTAGAGGATTGGATAGGATAGAGGATATTATAGGATAGAGGATAGGATAGGATGGAGGATAGGATAGGATAGAGGATAAGATAGGATAGAGGATAAAATAGGGGATTGGATAGGATAGAGGATAGGAGACGATAGAGGATAGGATAGGATTGATGATAGGATAGGAAAGATTACAGGATAGGATACAGGATACGATATTATAGAGAATAGGATAGGATAGAGGATAGGATAGGATGGAGGATAGGATAGGATAGAGGATAGGATAGCATAGAGGATAGGATTGGATTGAGGATAGATAGGATAGAGGATAGAATAGGATAGAGGATAGGATAGGACAGAGGATAGGATAGGATAGAGGATAGGATAGGATAGAGGATAGGATAGGATAGGATAGAGGATAGGATAGGATAGTTGATAGGATAGGATAGGATAGAGGATAGGATAGGATAGAGGATAAGATAGGATACAGGATAGGATAGGATAGAGGATAGGATAGGATAGAGGATAGGATAGGATAGAGGATAGGATAGGATAGAGGATATGATAGGATAGAGGATAGGATAGGATAGAGGATAGGATAGGATAGAGGATAGGATAGGATAGAGGATAGGATAGGATAGAGGATAGGATAGGATAGAGGATAGGATAGGATAGAGGATAGGATAGGATAGAGGATAGGATATTATAGAGGATATTATAGGATAGAGGATAACATAGGGGATTGGATAGCATAGAGGATAGGATAGGATAGAGGATAGGATAGGATAGATGATATTATAGGATAGAGGATAGGATAGGATGGAGGATAGGATAGGATAGAGGATAGGATAGGATAGAGGATAGGATAGGATAGAGGATTGGATAGGATAGAGGATAGGATAGGATAGAGGATAGGATAGGAAAGAGGACAGGATAGGATACAGGATACGATATTATGGATGATAGGATAGGATAGAGGATAGGATAGGATACAGGATAGGATAGTATAGAGGATATGATAGGATAGAGGATAGGATAGGATAGAGGATAGGATAGGATAGAGGATAGGATAGAGGATAGGATAGGATAGAGGATAGGGTAGGATAGAGGATAGGATATGATAGAGGATAGGATAGGATAGAGGATAGGATAGGATAGAGGATAGGATAGGATGGAGGATAGGATAGGATAGAGGATAGGATAGGATAGAGGATATGATAGGATAGAGGATAGGATAGGATAGAGGATAGGATAGGATAGATGATATTATAGGAAAGAGGATAGGATATGATAGAGGATAGGATAGGATAGAGGATAGGATAGGATAGAGGATAGGATAGGATAGCGGATAGGATAGGATGGAGTATAGGATAGAATTGAGGATAGGATAGGATAGAGGATAGGATACGATATAGGATAGGATAGGATAGGATAGAGGATAGGATAGGATAGAGGATAGGATCGGATAGAGGATAGGATAGGATAGAGCATAGGATAGGATACAGGATAGGATAGGATAGAGGATAGGATAGGATAGAGGATAGGATAGGATAGAGGATTGGATAGGATAGAGGATAGGATAGGATAGAGGATAGGATAGGATAGAGGATTGAATAGGATAGAGGATAGGATAGAGGATAGGATAGAGGATTGAATAGGATAGAGGATAGGATAGAGGATAGTATAGAGGATTGGATAGGATAGAGGATAGGATAGGATAGCGGATAGGATAGGATGGAGTATAGGATAGAATTGAGGATAGGATAGGGTTGAGGATAGGATAGGATCGAGGATAGGAGAAGATAGAGGATAGGATAGGATAGAGGATACGATACGATAGAGGATAGGATAGATAATAGGATAGGATAGAGGATAGGGGATTTGATCGGATACAGGATAGGAGACGGTAGAGGATTGGATAGGATAGAGGATAGGATAGGATAGAGGATAGAATAGGATAGAGGATTGTATAGGATAGAGGATGCGATAGGATACAGGATACGATATTATAGAGGATAGGATAGGATAGAGGATAGGATAGGAAAGAGGACAGGATAGGATACAGGATACGATATTATAGATTATAGGATAGGATAGAGGATAGGATAGGATACAGGATAGGATAGGATAGAGGATAGGATAGAGGATAGTATAGAGGATTGGATAGGATAGAGGATAGGATAGGATAGCGGATAGGATAGGATGGAGTATAGGATAGAATTGAGGATAGGATAGGATAGAGGATAGGATAGGATATAGGATAGGATAGGATAGAGTATAGGATAGGATAGAGGATAGGATAGGATAGAGGATTGAATAGGATAGAGGATAGGATAGGATAGAAGATAGGATAGGATAGAGGATACGATATTATAGAGGATACGATATTATAGAGGATATGATAGGATAGAGGATAGGATAGGATAGAGGATAGGATAGGATACAGGATAGGATAGGATAGAGGATAGGATAGGACAGAGGATTGGATAGGATCGTGGATGCGATAGGATAGAGGATAGGATACTACAGAGGATAGGATAGGATACAGGATACGATATCATAGAGGATACGATATTATAGAGGATAGGATAGGATAGAGGATAGAATATGATAGAGGATAGGATAGGATAGAGGATAGGATAGGAAAGTGGACAGGATAGGATACAGGATACGATATTATAGATGATAGGATAGGATAGAGGATAGGATAGGATAGAGTATAGGATAGGATAGAGGATAGGATAGGATAGAGGATAGGGTAGGATAGAGGATAGGATATGATAGAGGATAGGATAGGATAGAGGATAGGATAGAGGATAGTATAGAGGATTGGATAGGATAGAGGATAGGATAGGATAGCGGATAGGATAGGATGGAGTATAGGATAGAATTGAGGATAGGATAGGATAGAGGATAGGATAAAATACAGGATAGGATAGGATAGAGGATAGGATAGGATAGAGGATAGGATCGGATAGAGGATAGGATAGGATGGAGCATAGGATAGGATATAGGATAGGATAGGATAGAGGATAGGATAGGATAGAGGATAGGATAGGATAGAGGATTGGATAGGATAGAGGATAGGATAGGATAGAGGATAGGATAGGAAAGGGGACAGGATAGGATACAGGATACGATATTATAGATGATAGGATAGGATAGAGGATAGGATAGGATACAGGATAGGATAGGATAGAGGATATGATAGGATAGAGGATAGGATAGGATAGAGGATAGGATAGGATAGAGGATAGGAGAGAGGACAGTATAGAGGATTGGATAGGATAGAGGATAGGATAGGATAGCGGCTAGGATAGGATGGAGTATACGATAGAATTGAGGATAGGATAGGGTTGAGGATAGGATAGGATCGAGGATAGGAGAAGATAGAGGATAGGATAGGATAGAGGATACGATACGATAGAGGATAGGATAGATAATAGGATAGGATAGAGGATAGGGGATTTGATCGGATACAGGATAGGAGACGGTAGAGGATTGGATAGGATAGAGGATAGGATAGGATAGAGGATAGGATAGGATAGAGGATAGGATAGGATAGAGGATTGTGTAGGATAGAGGATGCGATAGGATACAGGATACGATATTATAGAGGATAGGATAGGATAGAGGATAGGATAGGATAAAGGATAGGATAGGATAGAGGATAGGATAGGATAGAGGATAGGATAGGATAGAGGATAGGATCGGATAGAGGATAGGATAGAGGATAGGATCGGATAGAGGATAGGATAGGATAGAGCATAGGATAGGATATAGGATAGGATAGGATAGAGGATAGGATAGGATAGAGGATAGGATAGGATAGAGGATTGGATAGGATAGAGGATAGGATAGGATAGAGCATAGGATAGGAAAGAGGACAGGATAGGATACAGGATACGATATTATAGATGATAGGATAGGATAGAGGATAGGATAGGATACAGGATAGGATAGCATAGAGGATATGATAGGATAGAGGATAGGATAGGATAGAGGATAGTATAGGATAGAGGATAGGATAGGATAGAGGATAGGATAGGATAGAGGATAGGGTAGGATAGAGGATAGGATATGATAGAGGATAGGATAGGATAGAGGATATGATAGGATAGAGGATAGGATAGGATAGAGGATAGGATAGGATAGATGATATTATAGGAAAGAGGATAGGATAGGATAGAGGATAACATAGGGGATTGTATAGGATAGAGGATAGGATAGGATTGATGATAGGATAGGAAAGAGGACAGGATAGGATACAGGATACGATATTATAGAGGATACGATATTATGGAGGATAGGATACGATAGAGGATAGGATAGGATAGGATACAGGATAGGATAGGATAGAGGATAGGATAGGATAGAGGATTGGATAGGATAGAGGATACGATACGATAGAGGATAGGATAGAGAATAGGATAGGATAGAGGATAGGGGATTGGATCGGATACAGGATAGGAGACGGTAGAGGATTTAATAGGATAGAGGATAGGATAGGATAGAGGATATTATAGGATAGAGGATAGAATAGGATGGAGGATAGGATAGGATAGAGGATAGGATAGGATAGAGGATTGGATAGGATAGAGGATAGGATAGGATAGAGGATATGATAGGATAGAGGATAGGATAGGATAGAGGATAGGATAGGATAGATGATATTATAGGAAAGAGGATAGGATATGATAGAGGATACGATATTATAGAGGATAGGATAGGATAGGGGATAGGATAGGATAGGGGATAACATAGGGGATTGGATAGGATAGAGTATAGGATAGGATTGATGATAGGATAGGAAAGAGGACAGGATAGGGTAGAGGATAGGATAGCATAGAGGATAGGATAGGATGGAGGATAGGATAGGATAGAGGATAGGATAGGATAGAGGATATGATAGGATAGAGGATAGGATAGGATAGAGGATAGGATAGGATAGATGATATTATAGGAAAGAGGATAGGATATGATAGAGGATAACATAGGGGATTGGATAGGATAGAGGATAGGATAGGATTGATGATAGGATAGGAAAGAGGACAGGATAGGATACAGGATACGATATTATAGAGGATAGGATACGATAAAGGATAGGATAGGATAGAGGATAGGATAGATAATAGGATAGGATAGAGGATACGGGATTGGATCGGATACAGGATAGGAGACGGTAGAGGATTGGATAGGATAGAGGATAGGATAGGATAGAGGATATTATAGGATAGAGGATAGAATAGGATGGAGGATAGGATAGGATAGAGGATAGGATAGGATAGAGGATAGGATAGGATAGAGGATTGGATAGGATAGATGATAGGATAGGATAAAGATATGATAGGATAGAGGGTAGGATAGGATAGAGGATAGGATAGGATAGATGATATTATAAGAAAGAGGATAGGATATGATAGAGGATACGATATTATAGAGGATAGGATAGATGATATTATAAGAAAGAGGATAGGATATGATAGAGGATACGATATTATAGAGGATAGGATAGATGATATTATAAGAAAGAGGATAGGATATGATAGAGGATACGATATTATAGAGGATAGGATAGATGATATTATAAGAAAGAGGATAGGATATGATAGAGGATACGATATTATAGAGGATAGGATAGGATAGAGGATAGGATAGGATGGAGGATAGGATAGGATAGAGGATAGGATAGGATAGAGGATATGATAGGATAGAGGATAGGATAGGATAGAGGATTGAATAGGATAGAGGATAGGATAGGATAGAGCATAGGATAGGATATAGGATAGGATAGGATAGAGGATAGGATAGGATAGAGGATAGGATAGGATAGAGGATTGGATAGGATAGAGGATAGGATAGGATAGAGGATAGGATAGGAAAGAGGACAGGATAGAGTATTGGATAGGATGGAGGATATTATACGATAGAGGATAGGATAGGATAGCGGATAGGATAGGATGGAGTATACGATAGAATTGAGGATAGGATAAAGTTGAGGATAGGATAGGATCGGGGATAGGAGAAGATAGAGGATAGGATAGGATAGAGGATACGATACGATAGAGGATAGGATAGAGAATAGGATAGGATAGAGGATAGGGGATTGGATCGGATACAGGATAGGAGACGGTAGAGGATTGGATAGGATAGAGGATAGGATAGGATAGAGGATATTATAGGATAGAGGATAGAATAGGATGGAGGATAGGATAGGATAGAGGATAGGATAGGATAGAGGATAGGATAGGATAGAGGATTGGATAGGATAGAGGATAGGATAGGATAGAGGATATGATAGGATAGAGGGTAGGATAGGATAGAGGATAGGATAGGATAGAGGATAGGATAGGATAGAGGATTGGATAGGATAGAGGATAGGATAGGATAGAGGATAGGATAGGAAAGAGGACAGGATAGAGTATTGGATAGGATGGAGGATATTATACGATAGAGGATAGGATAGGATAGCGGATAGGATAGGATGGAGTATACGATAGAATTGAGGATAGGATAAAGTTGAGGATAGGATAGGATCGGGGATAGGAGAAGATAGAGGATAGGATAGGATAGAGGATACGATACGATAGAGGATAGGATAGGATAGAGGATACGATACGATAGAGGATAGGATAGAGAATAGGATAGGATAGAGGATAGGGGATTGGATCGGATACAGGATAGGAGACGGTAGAGGATTGGATAGGATAGAGGATAGGATAGGATAGAGGATATTATAGGATAGAGGATAGAATAGGATGGAGGATAGGATAGGATAGAGGATAGGATAGGATAGAGGATAGGATAGGATAGAGGATTGGATAGGATAGAGGATAGGATAGGATAGAGGATATGATAGGATAGAGGGTAGGATAGGATAGAGGATAGGATAGGATAGATGATATTATAAGAAAGAGGATAGGATATGATAGAGGATACGATATTATAGAGGATAGGATAGATGATATTATAAGAAAGAGGATAGGATATGATAGAGGATACGATATTATAGAGGATAGGATAGATGATATTATAAGAAAGAGGATAGGATATGATAGAGGATACGATATTATAGAGGATAGGATAGATGATATTATAAGAAAGAGGATAGGATATGATAGAGGATACGATATTATAGAGGATAGGATAGGATAGAGGATAGGATAGGATGGAGGATAGGATAGGATAGAGGATAGGATAGGATAGAGGATATGATAGGATAGAGGATAGGATAGGATAGAGGATTGAATAGGATAGAGGATAGGATAGGATAGAGCATAGGATAGGATATAGGATAGGATAGGATAGAGGATAGGATAGGATAGAGGATAGGATAGGATAGAGGATTGGATAGGATAGAGGATAGGATAGGATAGAGGATAGGATAGGAAAGAGGACAGGATAGAGTATTGGATAGGATGGAGGATATTATACGATAGAGGATAGGATAGGATAGCGGATAGGATAGGATGGAGTATACGATAGAATTGAGGATAGGATAAAGTTGAGGATAGGATAGGATCGGGGATAGGAGAAGATAGAGGATAGGATAGGATAGAGGATACGATACGATAGAGGATAGGATAGAGAATAGGATAGGATAGAGGATAGGGGATTGGATCGGATACAGGATAGGAGACGGTAGAGGATTGGATAGGATAGAGGATAGGATAGGATAGAGGATATTATAGGATAGAGGATAGAATAGGATGGAGGATAGGATAGGATAGAGGATAGGATAGGATAGAGGATAGGATAGGATAGAGGATTGGATAGGATAGAGGATAGGATAGGATAGAGGATATGATAGGATAGAGGGTAGGATAGGATAGAGGATAGGATAGGATAGATGATATTATAAGAAAGAGGATAGGATATGATAGAGGATACGATATTATAGAGGATAGGATAGATGATATTATAAGAAAGAGGATAGGATATGATAGAGGATACGATATTATAGAGGATAGGATAGATGATATTATAAGAAAGAGGATAGGATATGATAGAGGATACGATATTATAGAGGATAGGATAGGATAGGGGATAACATAGGGGATTGGATAGGATAGAGTATAGGATAGGATTGATGATAGGATAGGAAAGAGGACAGGATAGGATAGAGGATAGGATAGGATAGAGGATAGGATAGGATGGAGGATAGGATAGGATAGAGGATAGGATAGGATAGAGGATATGATAGGATAGAGGATAGGATAGGATAGAGGATTGAATAGGATAGAGGATAGGATAGGATAGAGCATAGGATAGGATATAGGATAGGATAGGATAGAGGATAGGATAGGATAGAGGATAGGATAGGATAGAGGATTGGATAGGATAGAGGATAGGATAGGATAGAGGATAGGATAGGAAAGAGGACAGGATAGGATACAGGATACGATATTATAGATGATAGGATAGGATAGAGGATAGGATAGGATAGAGGATAGGATAGGATAGAGGATAGGATAGGATAGAGGATAGGATAGGATAGAGGATAGGATAGGATAGAGGATAGGATAGGATAGATGATATTATAGGAAAGAGGATAGGATATGATAGAGGATACGATATTATAGAGGATAGGATAGGATAGAGGATAGGATAGGATAGAGGATAGGATAGGATAGAGGATAGGATAGGAAAGAGGATAGGATAGGATAGAGGATAGGATACGATAGAGGATAGGATAGAGGATAGGATAGAGTATTGGATAGGATAGAGGATATTATACGATAGAGGATAGGATAGGATAGCGGATAGGATAGGGTGGAGTATACGATAGAATTGAGGATAGGATAAAGTTGAGGATAGGATAGGATCGGGGATAGGAGAAGATAGAGGATAGGATAGGATAGAGGATACGATACGATAGAGGATAGGATAGAGAATAGGATAGGATAGAGGATAGGGGATTGGATCGGATACAGGATAGGAGACGGTAGAGGATTGGATAGGATAGAGGATAGGATAGGATAGAGGATAGGATAGGATAGAGGATATTATAGGATAGAGGATAGAATAGGATGGAGGATAGGATAGGATAGAGGATAGGATAGGATAGAGGATAGGATAGGATAGAGGATTGGATAGGATAGAGGATAGGATAGGATAGAGGATATGATAGGATAGAGGGTAGGATAGGATAGAGGATAGGATAGGATAGATGATATTATAAGAAAGAGGATAGGATATGATAGAGGATACGATATTATAGAGGATAGGATAGATGATATTATAAGAAAGAGGATAGGATATGATAGAGGATACGATATTATAGAGGATAGGATAGGATAGGGGATAACATAGGGGATTGGATAGGATAAAGTATAGGATAGGATTGATGATAGGATAGGAAAGAGGACAGGATAGGATAGAGGATAGGATAGGATAGAGGATAGGATAGGATGGAGGATAGGATAGGATAGAGGATAGGATAGGATAGAGGATATGATAGGATAGAGGATAGGATAGGGTAGAGGATAGGATAGGATAGAGGATAGGATAGGATAGGATAGAGGATAGGATAGGATATAGGATAGGATAGGATAGAGGATAGAATAGGATATAGGATAGGATAGGATAGAGGATAGGATAGGATAGAGGATAGGCTAGGATGGAGGATAGGATAGGAAAGAGGACAGGATAGGATACAGGATACGATATTATACATGATAGGATAGGATAGAGGATAGGATAGGATACAGGATAGGATAGGATAGAGGATAGGATAGGATAGAGGATAGGATAGGATAGAGGATTGAATAGGATAGAGGATAGGATAGGATAGAAGATAGGATAGGATAGAAGATACGATATTATAGAGGATTCGATATTATAGAGGATATGATAGGATAGAGGATAGGATAGGATAGAGGATAGGATAGGATACAGGATAGGATAGGATAGAGGATAGGATAGGATAGAGGATTGGATAGGATAGAGGATAGGATAGGATAGAGGATAGGATATGAAAGAGGACAGGATAGGATACAGGATACGATATTATAGATGATAGGATAGGATAGAGGATAGAATAGGATACAGGATAGGATAGGATAGGATAGAGGATATGAAAGGATAGAGGATAGGATAGGATAGAGGATAGGATAGGATAGAGGATAGGATAGGATAGAGGATAGGATAGGATAGAGGATAGGGTAGGATAGAGGATAGGATAGGATAGAGGATAGGATAGGACAGAGGATTGGATAGGATCGAGGATGCGATAGGATAGAGGATAGGATACTACAGAGGATAGGATAGGATGCAGGATACGATATTATAGAGGATACGATATTATGGAGGATAGGATAGGATAGAGGATAGGATAGGATAGAGGATAGGATAGGATAGAGGATAGGATAGGAATGTGGACAGGATAGGATACAGGATACGATATTATAGATGATAGGATAGGATAGAGGATAGGATAGGATACAGGATAGGATAGTATAGAGGATATGATAGGATAGAGGATAGGATAGGATAGAGGATAGGATAGGATAGAGGATAGGATAGGATAGAGGATAGGGTAGGATAGAGGATAGGATATGATAGAGGATTGGATAGGATAGAGGATAGGATAGGATAGAGGATAGGATAGGAAAGAGGACAGGATAGGATACAGGATACGATATTATAGATGATAGGATAGGATAGAGGATTGGATAGGATACAGGATAGGATAGGATAGAGGATATGATAGGATAGAGGATAGGATAGGATAGAGGATAGGATAGGATAGAGGATAGGATAGAGGATAGTATAGAGGATTGGATAGGATAGAGGATAGGATAGGATAGCGGATAGGATAGGATGGAGTATACGATAGAATTGAGGATAGGATAGGGTTGAGGATAGGATAGGATCGAGGATAGGAGAAGATAGAGGATAGGATAGGATAGAGGACACGATACGATAGAGGATAGGATAGATAATAGGATAGGATAGAGGATAGGGGATTTGATCGGATACAGGATAGGAGACGGTAGAGGATTGGATAGGATAGAGGATAGGATAGGATAGAGGATAGAATAGGATAGAGGATTGTATAGGATAGAGGATGCGATAGGATACAGGATACGATATTATAGAGGATAGGATAGGATAGAGGATAGGATAGGATAAAGGATAGGATAGGATAGAGGATTGGATAGGATAGAGGATAGGATAGGATAGAGGATAGGATCGGATAGAGGATAGGATAGGATAGAGCATAGGATAGGATATAGGATAGGATAGGATAGAGGATAGGATAGGATAGAGGATAGGATAGCGGATAGGATTGGATGGAGTATACGATAGAATTGAGGATAGGATAGGGTTGAGGATAGGATAGGATCGAGGATAGGAGAAGATAGAGGATAGGATAGGATAGAGGATACGATACGATAGAGGATAGGATTGGATTGAGGATAGGATAGGAAAGAGGACAGGATAGGATACAGGATACGATATTATAGAGGATACGATATTAGAGAGGATACGATATTTTAGAGGATACGATATTATAGAGGATAGGATAGGATAGAGGATAGGGTAGGATAGAGGATAGGATAGGATAGAGGATAGGATAGGATAGAGGATAGGATAGGATAGAGGATAGGATACGATAGAGGATAGGATAGAGGATAGGATAGAGTATTGGATAGGGTAGAGGATATTATAGGATAGAGGATAGGATAGGATAGCGGATAGGATAGGATGGAGTTTACGATAGAATTGAGGATAGGATAGGATAGAGGATAGGATAGGATAGATAATAGGATAGGATAGAGGATAGGGGATTTGATCGGATACAGGATAGGAGACGGTAGAGGATTGGATAGGATAGAGGATAGGATAGGATAGAGGATAGAATAGGATAGAGGATTGTATAGGATAGAGGATGCGATAGGATACAGGATACGATATTATAGAGGATAGGATAGGATAGAGGATAGGATAGGATAAAGGATAGGATAGGATAGAGGATTGGATAGGATAGAGGATAGGATAGGATAGAGGATAGGATCGGATAGAGGATAGGATAGGATAGAGCATAGGATAGGATATAGGATAGGATAGGATAGAGGATAGGATAGGATAGAGGATAGGATAGGATAGAGGATTGGATAGGATAGAGGATAGGATAGGATAGAGGATAGGATAGGAAAGAGGACAGGATAGGATACAGGATACGAGATTATAGATGATAGGATAGGATAGAGGATAGGATAGGATAGAGGATAGGATAGGAAAGTGGACAGGATAGGATACAGGATACGATATTATAGATGATAGGATAGGATAGAGGATAGGATAGGATACAGGATAGGATAGTATAGAGGATATGATAGGATAGAGGATAGGATAGGATAGAGGATAGGATAGGATAGAGGATAGGGTAGGATAGAGGATAGGATATGATAGAGGATAGGATAGGATAGAGGATAGGATAGAGGATAGTATAGAGGATTGGATAGGATAGGATAGAGGATAGGATAGGATAGAGGATAGGGTAGGATAGAGGATAGGATATGATAGAGGATAGGATAGGATAGAGGATAGGATAGAGGATAGTATAGAGTATTGGATAGGATAGAGGATAGGATAGGATAGCGGATAGGATAGGATGGAGTATAGGATAGAATTGAGCATAGGATAGGATAGAGGATAGGATAGGATATAGGATAGGATGGATAGAGGATAGGATAGGATAGAGGATAGGATAGGATAGAGGATTGATTAGGATAGAGGATAGGATAGGATAGAGGATAGGATAATATAGAGGATACGATATTATAGAGGATACGATATTATAGAGGATATGATAGGATAGAGGATAGGATAGGATAGAGGATAGGATAGGATACAGGATAGGATAGGATAGAGGATAGGATAGGACAGAGAATTGGATAGGATCGAGGATGCGATAGGATAGAGGATAGGATACTACAGAGGCTAGGATAGGATGCAGGATACGATATTATAGAGGATACGATATTATAGAGGATAGGATAGGATAGAGGATAGGATAGGATAGAGGATAGGATAGGATAGAGGATAGGATAGGATAGAGGATAGGATAGGATAGAGGATAGGATAGGAATGTGGACAGGATAGGATACAGGATACGATATTATAGATGATAGGATAGGATAGAGGATAGGATAGGATACAGGATAGGATAGTATAGAGGATATGATAGGATAGAGGATAGGATAGGATAGAGGATAGGATAGGATAGAGGATAGGATAGGATAGAGGATAGGGTAGGATAGAGGATAGGATAGGATAGAGGATAGGATAGGATAGAGGATAACATAGGGGATTGGATAGGATAGAGGATAGGATAGGATTGATGATAGGATAGGAAAGAGGACAGGATAGGATACAGGATACGATATTATAGAGGATACGATATTATAGAGGATATGATAGGATATAGGATAGGATAGGATAGATGATAGGATGGGATAGACGATAGGATAGGATAGAGGATAGGATAGGATAAAGGATAGGATAGGATAGAGGCTAGGATAGGATAGAGGACAGGATAGGATAGAGGATCGGATAGGATAGGGGATATGATAGGATAGAGGATAGGATAGGATAGAGGATAGGATAGGATAGAGGATAGGATAGGATAGAGGATAGGATAGGATAGAGGATAGGATAGAATAGAGGATAGGATAGGATAGAGGATAGGATAGGATAGAAGATAGGATAGGAAAGAGGACAGGATAGGATACAGGATACGATATTATAGAGGATACGATATTATAGAGGATATGATAGGATATAGGATAGGATAGGATAGAGGATAGGATAGGATAGAGGATAGGATAGGATAGAGGATAGGATAGGATAGAGGATTGGATAGGATAGAGGATAGGATAGGATAGAGGATCGGATAGGATAGGGGATATGATAGGATAGAGGATAGGATAGGATAGAGGATAGGATAGGATAGAAGATAGGATAGGATAGAGGATACGATATTATAGAGGATACGATATTATAGAGAATACGATATTATAGAGGATAGGATAGGATAGAGGATAGGATAGGATAGAGGATAGGATAGGATAGAGGATAGGATAGGATAGAGGATATGATAGGATAGAGGATAGGATAGGATAGAGGATAGGATAGGATAGAGGATAGGATAGGATAGAGGATAGGATAGGATAGAGGATAGGATAGGATAGAGGATAGGATAGGATAGAAGATAGGATAGGATAGAGGATACGATAGGATAGAGGATAGGATTGGATTGAGGATAGGATAGGAAAGACGACAGGATAGGATAAGGGATACGATATTATAGAGGATACGATATTATAGAGGATAGAGGATAACATAGGGGATAGGATAGGATAGAGGATAGGATAGGATAGAGGATAGGATAGGATAGAGGATAGGATAGGATAGAGGATAGGATAGGATAGAGGATAGGATAGGATAGAGGATAGGATAGGATAGAGGATAGGATAGGATAGAGGATAGGATAGGATAGAGGATAGGATAGGATAGAGGATAGGATAGGATAGAGGATAGGATAGGATAGAGGATAGGATAGGATAGAGGATAGGATAGGATAGAGGATAGGATAGGATAGAGGATAGGATAGGATAGAGGATAGGATAGGATAGAGGATAGGATAGGATAGAGGATAACATAGGGGATTGGATAGGATAGAGGATAGGATAGGATTGATGATAGGATAGGAAAGAGGACAGGATAGGATACAGGATACGATATTATAGAGGATACGATATTATAGAGGATACGATATTATAGAGGATATGATAGGATATAGGATAGGATAGGATAGAGGATAGGATGGGATAGACGATAGGATAGGATAGAGGATAGGATAGGATAGAGGATAGGATAGGATAGAGGATAGGATAGGATAGAGGATAGGATAGGATAGAGGATAACATAGGGGATTGGATAGCATAGAGGATCGGAGACGATAGAGGATAGGATTGGATAGAGGATAGGATAGGATAGAGGATAGGATAGGATAGAGGATAGGATAGGATAGAGGATAGGATAGGATAAAGGATAGGATAGGATATAGGATAGGATAGGATAGAGGATAGGATAGGATAGAGGATAGGATAGGATAGAGTATTGGATAGGATAGAGGATAGGATAGGATAGGGGATAGGATAGGATAGAGAATATGATAGGATAGAGGATAGGATAGGATAGAGGATAGGATAGGATTGATGATAGGATAGGAAAGAGGACAGGATAGGATACAGGATACGATATTATAGAGGATACGATATTATAGAGGATAGGATAGGATAGAGGATAGGATAGGATAGAGGATAGGATAGGATAGGATAGAGGATAGGATAGGATAGGATAGGATAGAGGATAGGATAGAATAGAGGATAGGATAGGATAGAGGATAGGATAGGATAGAGGATAGGATAGGATAGAGGATAGGATAGAATAGAGGATAGGATATTATAGAGGATTGGATAGGATAGAGGATAGGATAGGATAGAGGATAGGATACAAGATAGGATAGGATAGAGGATACGATAGGATAGAGGATAGGATTGGATTGAGGATAGGATAGGAAAGAGGACAGGATAGGATACAGGATACGATATTATAGAGGATACGATATTTTAGAGGATACGATATTATAGAGGATAGGATAGGATAGAGGATAGGGTAGGATAGAGGATAGGATAGGATAGAGGATAGGATAGGATAGAGGATAGGATAGGATAGAGGATAGGATAGGATAGAGGATAGGATAGAGGATAGGATAGAGTATTGGATAGGATAGAGGATATTATAGGATAGAGGATAGGATAGCGGATAGGATTGGATGGAGTATACGATAGAATTGAGGATAGGATAGGGTTGAGGATAGGATAGGATCGAGGATAGGAGAAGATAGAGGATAGGATAGGATAGAGGATACGATACGATAGAGGATAGGATTGGATTGAGGATAGGATAGGAAAGAGGACAGGATAGGATACAGGATACGATATTATAGAGGATACGATATTAGAGAGGATACGATATTTTAGAGGATACGATATTATAGAGGATAGGATAGGATAGAGGATAGGGTAGGATAGAGGATAGGATAGGATAGAGGATAGGATAGGATAGAGGATAGGATAGGATAGAGGATAGGATACGATAGAGGATAGGATAGAGGATAGGATAGAGTATTGGATAGGGTAGAGGATATTATAGGATAGAGGATAGGATAGGATAGCGGATAGGATAGGATGGAGTTTACGATAGAATTGAGGATAGGATAGGATAGAGGATAGGATAGGATAGAGGATAGGATAGCATAGAGGATAGGATAGGATAGAGGATAGGATAGAATAGAGGATAGGATAGGATAGAGGATAGGATAGGATAGAAGATAGGATAGGATAGAGGATACGATATTATAGAGGATAGGATAGGATAGAGGATAGGATAGGATAGATGATATTATAGGAAAGAGGATAGGATATGAAAGAGGATTCGATATTATAGAGGATAGGATAGGATAGAGGATAACATAGGGGATTGGATAGGATAGAACATAGGATAGGATTGATGATAGGATAGGAAAGAGGACAGGATAGGATACAGGATACGATATTATAGAGGATACGATATTATAGAGGATATGATAGGATATAGGATAGGATAGGATAGAGGATAGGATAGGATAGAGGATAGGATAGGATAGAGGATAGGATAGGATAGAGGATTGGATAGGATAGAGGATAGGATAGGATAGAGGATCGGATAGGATAGGGGATATGATAGGATAGAGGATAGGATAGGATAGAGGATAGGATAGGATAGAAGATAGGATAGGATAGAGGATACGATATTATAGAGGATACGATATTATAGAGGATTCGATATTATAGAGGATAGGATAGGATAGAGGATAGGATAGGATAGAGGATAGGATAGGATAGAGGATAGGATAGGATAGAGGATATGATAGGATAGAGGATAGGATAGGATAGAGGATAGGATAGGATAGAGGATAGGATAGGATAGAGGATAGGATAGGATAGAGGATAGGATAGGATAGAGGATAGGATAGGATAGAGGATAGGATAGGATAGAGGATAGGATAGGATAGAAGATAGGATAGGATAGAGGATACGATAGGATAGAGGATAGGATTGGATTGAGGATAGGATAGGAAAGACGACAGGATAGGATAAGGGATACGATATTATAGAGGATAGAGGATAACATAGGGGATAGGATAGGATAGAGGATAGGATAGGATAGAGGATAGGATAGGATAGAGGATAGGATAGGATAGAGGATAGGATAGGATAGAGGATAGGATAGGATAGAGGATAGGATAGGATAGAGGATAGGATAGGATAGAGGATAGGATAGGATAGAGGATAGGATAGGATAGAGGATAGGATAGGATAGAGGATAGGATAGGATAGAGGATAGGATAGGATAGAGGATAGGATAGGATAGAGGATAGGATAGGATAGAGGATAGGATAGGATAGAGGATAACATAGGGGATTGGATAGGATAGAGGATAGGATAGGATTGATGATAGGATAGGAAAGAGGACAGGATAGGATACAGGATACGATATTATAGAGGATACGATATTATAGAGGATACGATATTATAGAGGATATGATAGGATATAGGATAGGATAGGATAGAGGATAGGATGGGATAGACGATAGGATAGGATAGAGGATAGGATAGGATAGAGGATAGGATAGGATAGCGGATAGGATAGGATAGAGGATAACATAGGGGATTGGATAGCATAGAGGATCGGAGACGATAGAGGATAGGATTGGATAGAGGATAGGATAGGATAGAGGATAGGATAGGATAGAGGATAGGATAGGATAGAGGATAGGATAGGATAAAGGATAGGATAGGATATAGGATAGGATAGGATAGAGGATAGGATAGGATAGAGGATAGGATAGGATAGAGTATTGGATAGGATAGAGGATAGGATAGGATAGGGGATAGGATAGGATAGAGAATATGATAGGATAGAGGATAGGATAGGATAGAGGATAGGATAGGATTGATGATAGGATAGGAAAGAGGACAGGATATTATAGAGGATATGATAGGATATAGGATAGGATAGGATAGAGGATAGGATAGGATAGAGGATAGGATAGGATAGAGGATAGGATAGGATAGGATAGAGGATAGGATAGGATAGGATAGGATAGAGGATAGGATAGAATAGAGGGTAGGATAGGATAGAGGATAGGATAGGATAGAGGATAGGATAGGATAGAGGATAGGATAGAATAGAGGATAGGATATTATAGAGGATTGGATAGGATAGAGGATAGGATAGGATAGAGGATAGGATACAAGATAGGATAGGATAGAGGATACGATAGGATAGAGGATAGGATTGGATTGAGGATAGGATAGGAAAGAGGACAGGATAGGATACAGGATACGATATTATAGAGGATACGATATTTTAGAGGATACGATATTATAGAGGATAGGATAGGATAGAGGATAGGGTAGGATAGAGGATAGGATAGGATAGAGGACAGGATAGGATAGAGGATAGGATAGGATAGAGGATAGGATAGGATAGAGGATAGGATAGAGGATAGGATAGAGTATTGGATAGGATAGAGGATATTATAGGATAGAGGATAGGATAGCGGATAGGATAGGATGGAGTATACGATAGAATTGAGGATAGGATAGGGTTGAGGATAGGATAGGATCGAGGATAGGAGAAGATAGAGGATAGGATAGGATAGAGGATACGATACGATAGAGGATAGGATTGGATTGAGGATAGGATAGGAAAGAGGACAGGATAGGATACAGGATACGATATTATAGAGGATACGATATTAGAGAGGATACGATATTTTAGAGGATACGATATTATAGAGGATAGGATAGGATAGAGGATAGGGTAGGATAGAGGATAGGATAGGATAGAGGATAGGATAGGATAGAGGATAGGATAGGATAGAGGATAGGATACGATAGAGGATAGGATAGAGGATAGGATAGAGTATTGGATAGGGTAGAGGATATTATAGGATAGAGGATAGGATAGGATAGCGGATAGGATAGGATGGAGTTTACGATAGAATTGAGGATAGGATAGGGTTGAGGATAGGATAGGATCGAGAATAGGAGAAGATAGAGGATAGGATAGGATAGAGGATACGATACGATAGAGGATAGGATAGGATAGAGGATAGGATAGGATAGAGGATAGGATAGGATAGAAGATAGGATAGGATAGAGGATAGGATAGGATAGAGGATAGGATAGGATAGATTATAGGGTAGGATAGAGGATAGGATAGGATATAGGATATAGGATAGGATAGAGGATAGGATAGGATAGAGGATACGATACGATAGAGGATAGGATAGGATAGAGGATAGGATAGGATAGAGGATAGGATAGGATAGAAGATAGGATAGGATAGAGGATACGATAGGATAGAGGATAGGATAGGATAGATGATATTATAGGAAAGAGGATAGGATATGATAGAGGATACGATATTATAGAGGATAGGATTGGATAGAGGATAACATAGGGGATTGGATAGGATAGAGGATTGGATAGGATTGATGATAGGATAGGAAAGAGGACAGGATAGGATACAGGATACGATATTATAGAGGATAGGATAGGATAGAGGATAGGATAGGATAGAGGATAGGATAGGATAGAGGATACGATAGGATAGAGGATAGGATAGGATTGATGATAGGATAGGATTGATGATAGGATAGGAAAGAGGACAGGATATTATAGAGGATATGATAGGATATAGGATAGGATAGGATAGAGGATAGGATAGGATAGAGGATAGGATAGGATAGAGTATTGGATAGGATAGAGGATAGGATAGGATAGGGGATAGGATAGGATAGAGAATATGATAGGATAGAGGATAGCATAGGATAGAGGATACGATATTATAGAGGATAGGATAGGATAGAGGATAGGATAGGATAGAGGATAGGATAGGATAGGATAGAGGATAGGATAGGATAGGATAGAGGATAGGATAGGATAGAGGATAGGATAGGATAGAGGATAGGATAGGATAGAGGATAGGATAGGATAGAGGATAGGATAGAATAGAGGATAGGATAGGATAGAGGATTGGATAGGATAGAGGATAGGATAGGATAGAGTATTGGATAGGATAGAGGATAGGATAGGATAGGGGATAGGATAGGATAGAGAATATGATAGGATAGAGGATAGCATAGGATAGAGGATACGATATTATAGAGGATAGGATAGGATAGAGGATAGGATAGGATAGAGGATAGGATAGGATAGGATAGAGGATAGGATAGGATAGGATAGAGGATAGGATAGGATAGAGGATAGGATAGGATAGAGGATAGGATAGGATAGAGGATAGGATAGGATAGAGGATAGGATAGAATAGAGGATAGGATAGGATAGAGGATTGGATAGGATAGAGGATAGGATAGGATAGAGGATAGGATACAAGATAGGATAGGATAGAGGATACGATAGGATAGAGGATAGGATTGGATTGAGGATAGGATAGGATAGGATAGAGGATAGGATAGGATAGGATAGAGGATAGGATAGGATAGAGGATAGGATAGGATAGAGGATAGGATAGGATAGAGGATAGGATAGGATAGAGGATAGGATAGAATAGAGGATAGGATAGGATAGAGGATAGGATTGGATAGAGGATAGGATAGGATAGAGGATAGGATAGGATAGAGGATAGGATAGGATAGATTATAGGGTAGGATAGAGGATAGGATAGGATATAGGATATATGATATAGGATAGGATAGAGGATAGGATAGGATAGAGGATACGATACGATAGAGGATAGGATAGGATAGAGGATAGGATAGGATAGAGGATAGGATAGGATAGAAGATAGGATAGGATAGAGGATACGATAGGATAGAGGATAGGATAGGATAGATGATATTATAGGAAAGAGGATAGGATATGATAGAGGATACGATATTATAGAGGATAGGATTGGATAGAGGATAACATAGGGGATTGGATAGGATAGAGGATTGGATAGGATTGATGATAGGATAGGAAAGAGGACAGGATAGGATACAGGATACGATATTATAGAGGATAGGATAGGATAGAGGATAGGATAGGATAGAGGATAGGATAGGATAGAGGATACGATAGGATAGAGGATAGGATAGGATTGATGATAGGATAGGATTGATGATAGGATAGGAAAGAGGACAGGATATTATAGAGGATATGATAGGATATAGGATAGGATAGGATAGAGGATAGGATAGGATAGAGGATAGGATAGGATAGAGTATTGGATAGGATAGAGGATAGGATAGGATAGGGGATAGGATAGGATAGAGAATATGATAGGATAGAGGATAGGATAGGATAGAGGATACGATATTATAGAGGATAGGATAGGATAGAGGATAGGATAGGATAGAGGATAGGATAGGATAGGATAGAGGATAGGATAGGATAGGATAGAGGATAGGATAGGATAGAGGATAGGATAGGATAGAGGATAGGATAGGATAGAGGATAGGATAGGATAGAGGATAGGATAGAATATAGGATAGGATAGGATAGAGGATTGGATAGGATAGAGGATAGGATAGGATAGAGGATAGGATACAAGATAGGATAGGATAGAGGATACGATAGGATAGAGGATAGGATTGGATTGAGGATAGGATAGGAAAGAGGACAGGATAGGATACGGGATACGATATTATATAGGATACGATATTAGAGAGGATACGATATTTTAGAGGATACGATATTATAGAGGATAGGATAGGATAGAGGATAGGATAGGATAGAGGATAGGATAGGATAGAGGATAGGATAGGATAGAGGATAGGGTAGGATAGAGGATAGGATAGGATAGAGGATAGGATAGGATAGAGGATAGGATAGAGGATAGGATAGAGTATTGGATAGGATAGAGGATATTATAGGATAGAGGATAGGATAGCGGATAGGATAGGATGGAGTATACGATAGAATTGAGGATAGGATAGGGTTGAGGATAGGATAGGATCGAGGATAGGAGAAGATAGAGGATAGGATAGGATAGAGGATACGATACGATAGAGGATAGGATTGGATTGAGGATAGGATAGGAAAGAGGACAGGATAGGATACAGGATACGATATTATAGAGGATACGATATTAGAGAGGATACGATATTTTAGAGGATACGATATTATAGAGGATAGGATAGGATAGAGGATAGGGTAGGATAGAGGATAGGATAGGATAGAGGATAGGATAGGATAGAGGATAGGATAGGATAGAGGATAGGATAGAGTATTGGATAGGATAGAGGATATTATAGGATAGAGGATAGGATAGGATAGCGGATAGGATAGGATGGAGTTTACGATAGAATTGAGGATAGGATAGGGTTGAGGATAGGATAGGATCGAGGATAGGAGAAGATAGAGGATAGGATAGGATAGAGGATACGATACGATAGAGGATAGGATAGGATAGAGGATAGGATAGGATAGAGGATAGCATAGGATAGAGGATAGGATAGGATATAGGATATAGGATAGGATAGAGGATAGGATAGGATAGAGGATAGGATAGGATAGAGTATTGGATAGGATAGAGGATAGGATAGGATAGGGGATAGGATAGGATAGAGAATATGATAGGATAGAGGATAGGATAGGATACAGGATAGGATAGTATTGATGATAGGATAGGAAAGATGACAGGATAGGATACAGGATACGATATTATAGAGGATACGATATTATACAGGATAGGATAGGATAGAGGATAGGATAGGATAGAGGATAGGATAGGATAGAGGATAGGATAGGATAGAGGATAGGATAGGATAGAGGATAGGATAGGATAGAGGATAGGATAGGATAGAAAATAGGGTAGGATAGAGGATAGGATAGGATATAGGATATAGGATAGGATAGAGGATAGGATAGGATAGAGGATAGGATAGCATAGAGTATTGGATAGGATAGAGGATAGGATAGGATAGAGGATAGGATACGATAGAGGATTGGATAGGATAGAGGATAGGATAGGATAGAGGATAGGATAGGATAGAAGATAGGATAGGATAGAGGATACGATAGGATAGTGGATAGGATTGGATTGAGGATAGGATAGGATACAGGATACGATATTATAGAGGATACGATATTATAGAGGATACGATATTATAGAGGATACGATATTATAGAGGATACGATATTATAGAGGATACGATATTATAGAGGATACGATATTATAGAGGATAGGATAGGATAGAGGATAGGATATGATAGAGGATAGGATAGGATAGAGGATAGGATAGGATATAGGATAGGATAGGATAGAGGATAGGATAGGATAGAGGATAGGATAGGATAGATGATAGGATAGGATAGGATAGAGGATAGGATAGGATAGAGGATAGGATAGGATAGAGGATAAGATAGGATAGAGGATAGGATAGGATAGAGGATATGATAGGATAGTGGATAGGATATTATAGAGGATAGGATAGGATAGACGATAGGATAGAGGATAGGATAGGATAGAGGATATGATATTATAGAGGATACGATAGTATAGAGGATAGGATAGGATAGAGGATAGGATAGGATTGAGGATAGGATAGGATAGAGTATTGGATAGGATAGAGGATAGGATAGGATAGGGGATAGGATAGGATAGAGAATATGATAGGATAGAGGATAGGATAGGATAGAGGATAGGATAGGATTGATGATAGGATAGGAAAGAGGACAGGATATTATAGAGGATATGATAGGATATAGGATAGGATAGGATAGAGGATAGGATAGGATAGAGGATAGGATAGGATAGAGTATTGGATAGGATAGAGGATAGGATAGGATAGGGGATAGGATAGGATAGAGAATATGATAGGATAGAGGATAGGATAGGATAGAGGATAGGATATTATAGAGGATAGGATAGGATAGAGGATAGGATAGGATAGAGGATAGGATAGGATAGGATAGAGGATAGGATAGGATAGGATAGAGGATAGGATAGGATAGAGGATAGGATAGGATAGAGGATAGGATAGGATAGAGGATAGGATAGGATAGAGGATAGGATAGAATAGAGGATAGGATAGGATAGAGGATTGGATAGGATAGAGGATAGGATAGGATAGAGGATAGGATACAAGATAGGATAGGATAGAGGATACGATAGGATAGAGGATAGGATTGGATTGAGGATAGGATAGGAAAGAGGACAGGATAGGATACGGGATACGATATTATATAGGATACGATATTAGAGAGGATACGATATTTTAGAGGATACGATATTATAGAGGATAGGATAGGATAGAGGATAGGATAGGATAGAGGATAGGATAGGATAGAGGATAGGATAGGATAGAGGATAGGATAGGATAGAGGATAGGATAGGATAGAGGATAGGATAGGATAGAGGATAGGATAGAGGATAGGATAGAGTATTGGATAGGATAGAGGATATTATAGGATAGAGGATAGGATAGCGGATAGGATAGGATGGAGTATACGATAGAATTGAGGATAGGATAGGGTTGAGGATAGGATAGGATCGAGGATAGGAGAAGATAGAGGATAGGATAGGATAGAGGATACGATACGATAGAGGATAGGATTGGATTGAGGATAGGATAGGAAAGAGGACAGGATAGGATACAGGATACGATATTATAGAGGATACGATATTAGAGAGGATACGATATTTTAGAGGATACGATATTATAGAGGATAGGATAGGATAGAGGATAGGATAGGATAGAGGATAGGATAGGATAGAGTATTGGATAGGATAGAGGATAGGATAGGATAGGGGATAGGATAGGATAGAGAATATGATAGGATAGAGGATAGGATAGGATACAGGATAGGATAGTATTGATGATAGGATAGGAAAGATGACAGGATAGGATACAGGATACGATATTATAGAGGATACGATATTATACAGGATAGGATAGGATAGAGGATAGGATAGGATAGAGGATAGGATAGGATAGAGGATAGGATAGGATAGAGGATAGGATAGGATAGAGGATAGGATAGGATAGAGGATAGGATAGGATAGAGGATAGGATAGGATAGAGGATAGGATAGGATAGAAAATAGGGTAGGATAGAGGATAGGATAGGATATAGGATATAGGATAGGATAGAGGATAGGATAGGATAGAGGATAGGATAGCATAGAGTATTGGATAGGATAGAGGATAGGATAGGATAGAGGATAGGATACGATAGAGGATTGGATAGGATAGAGGATAGGATAGGATAGAGGATAGGATAGGATAGAAGATAGGATAGGATAGAGGATACGATAGGATAGTGGATAGGATTGGATTGAGGATAGGATAGGATACAGGATACGATATTATAGAGGATACGATATTATAGAGGATACGATATTATAGAGGATACGATATTATAGAGGATACGATATTATAGAGGATACGATATTATAGAGGATAGGATAGGATAGAGGATAGGATATGATAGAGGATAGGATAGGATAGAGGATAGGATAGGATATAGGATAGGATAGGATAGAGGATAGGATAGGATAGAGGATAGGATAGGATAGATGATAGGATAGGATAGGATAGAGGATAGGATAGGATAGAGGATAGGATAGGATAGAGGATAAGATAGGATAGAGGATAGGATAGGATAGAGGATATGATAGGATAGTGGATAGGATATTATAGAGGATAGGATAGGATAGACGATAGGATAGAGGATAGGATAGGATAGAGGATATGATATTATAGAGGATACGATAGTATAGAGGATAGGATAGGATAGAGGATAGGATAGGATTGAGGATAGGATAGGATAGAGTATTGGATAGGATAGAGGATAGGATAGGATAGGGGATAGGATAGGATAGAGAATATGATAGGATAGAGGATAGGATAGGATAGAGGATAGGATAGGATTGATGATAGGATAGGAAAGAGGACAGGATATTATAGAGGATATGATAGGATATAGGATAGGATAGGATAGAGGATAGGATAGGATAGAGGATAGGATAGGATAGAGGATAGGATAGGATAGAGTATTGGATAGGATAGAGGATAGGATAGGATAGGGGATAGGATAGGATAGAGAATATGATAGGATAGAGGATAGGATAGGATAGAGGATAGGATAGGATTGATGATAGGATAGGAAAGAGGACAGGATAGGATACAGGATACGATATTATAGAGGATACGATATTATAGAGGATAGGATAGGATAGAGGATAGGATAGGATAGAGGATAGGATAGGATAGGATAGAGGATAGGATAGGATAGGATAGGATAGAGGATAGGATAGAATAGAGGATAGGATAGGATAGAGGATAGGATAGGATAGAGGATAGGATAGGATAGAGGATAGGATAGAATAGAGGATAGGATATTATAGAGGATTGGATAGGATAGAGGATAGGATACAAGATAGGATAGGATAGAGGATACGATAGGATAGAGGATAGGATTGGATTGAGGATAGGATAGGAAAGAGGACAGGATAGGATACAGGATACGATATTATAGAGGATACGATATTTTAGAGGATACGATATTATAGAGGATAGGATAGGATAGAGGATAGGGTAGGATAGAGGATAGGATAGGATAGAGGATAGGATAGGATAGAGGATAGGATAGGATAGAGGATAGGATAGGATAGAGGATAGGATAGAGGATAGGATAGAGTATTGGATAGGATAGAGGATATTATAGGATAGAGGATAGGATAGCGGATAGGATAGGATGGAGTATACGATAGAATTGAGGATAGGATAGGGTTGAGGATAGGATAGGATCGAGGATAGGAGAAGATAGAGGATAGGATAGGATAGAGGATACGATACGATAGAGGATAGGATTGGATTGAGGATAGGATAGGAAAGAGGACAGGATAGGATACAGGATACGATATTATAGAGGATACGATATTAGAGAGGATACGATATTTTAGAGGATACGATATTATAGAGGATAGGATAGGATAGAGGATAGGGTAGGATAGAGGATAGGATAGGATAGAGGATAGGATAGGATAGAGGATAGGATAGGATAGAGGATAGGATACGATAGAGGATAGGATAGAGGATAGGATAGAGTATTGGATAGGGTAGAGGATATTATAGGATAGAGGATAGGATAGGATAGCGGATAGGATAGGATGGAGTTTACGATAGAATTGAGGATAGGATAGGGTTGAGGATAGGATAGGATCGAGGATAGGAGAAGATAGAGGATAGGATAGGATAGAGGATACGATACGATAGAGGATAGGATAGGATAGAGGATAGGATAGGATAGAGGATAGGATAGGATAGAAGATAGGATAGGATAGAGGATACGATAGGATAGAGGATAGGATAGGATAGATGATATTATAGGAAAGAGGATAGGATATGATAGGGGATACTATATTATAGAGGATAGGATAGGATAGAGGATGACATAGGGGATTGGATAGGATAGAGGATAGGATAGGATTGATGATAGGATAGGAAAGAGGACAGGATAGGATACAGGATACGATATTATAGAGGATACGATAGGATAGAGGATAGGATAGGATAGAGGATAGGATAGGATAGAGGATACGATAGGATAGAGGATAGGATAGGATTGATGATAGGATAGGATTGATGATAGGATAGGAAAGAGGACAGGATATTATAGAGGATATGATAGGATATAGGATAGGATAGGATAGAGGATAGGATAGGATAGAGGATAGGATAGGATAGAGTATTGGATAGGATAGAGGATAGGATAGGATAGGGGATAGGATAGGATAGAGAATATGATAGGATAGAGGATAGGATAGGATAGAGGATAGGATAGGATTGATGATAGGATAGTAAAGAGGACAGGATAGGATACAGGATACGATATTATAGAGGATAGGATAGGATAGAGGATAGGATAGGATAGAGGATAGGATAGGATAGGATAGAGGATAGGATAGGATAGGATAGAGGATAGGATAGGATAGAGGATAGGATAGGATAGAGGATAGGATAGGATAGAGGATAGGATAGGATAGAGGATAGGATAGAATAGAGGATAGGATAGGATAGAGGATTGGATAGGATAGAGGATAGGATAGGATAGAGGATAGGATACAAGATAGGATAGGATAGAGGATACGATAGGATAGAGGATAGGATTGGATTGAGGATAGGATAGGAAAGAGGACAGGATAGGATACGGGATACGATATTATATAGGATACGATATTAGAGAGGATACGATATTTTAGAGGATACGATATTATAGAGGATAGGATAGGATAGAGGATAGGATAGGATAGAGGATAGGATAGGATAGAGGATAGGATAGGATAGAGGATAGGATAGGATAGAGGATAGGATAGGATAGAGGATAGGATAGGATAGAGGATAGGATAGAGGATAGGATAGAGTATTGGATAGGATAGAGGATATTATAGGATAGAGGATAGGATAGCGGATAGGATAGGATGGAGTATACGATAGAATTGAGGATAGGATAGGGTTGAGGATAGGATAGGATCGAGGATAGGAGAAGATAGAGGATAGGATAGGATAGAGGATACGATACGATAGAGGATAGGATTGGATTGAGGATAGGATAGGAAAGAGGACAGGATAGGATACAGGATACGATATTATAGAGGATACGATATTAGAGAGGATACGATATTTTAGAGGATACGATATTATAGAAAATAGGGTAGGATAGAGGATAGGATAGGATATAGGATATAGGATAGGATAGAGGATAGGATAGGATAGAGGATAGGATAGGATAGAGTATTGGATAGGATAGAGGATAGGATAGGATAGAGGATAGGATACGATAGAGGATTGGATAGGATAGAGGATAGGATAGGATAGAGGATAGGATAGGATAGAAGATAGGATAGGATAGAGGATACGATAGGATAGTGGATAGGATTGGATTGAGGATAGGATAGGAAAGAGGACAGGATAGGATACAGGATACGATATTATAGAGGTTACGATATTAGAGAGGATACGATATTTTAGAGGATACGATATTATAGAGGATAGGATATTATCGAGGATACGTGAAGATAGAGGATAGGATAGGATAGAGGATACGATACGATAGAGGATATGGTAGAGGATAGGGGATTGGATCGGATACAGGATAGGAGACGGTAGAGGATTGGATAGGATAGAGGATAGGATAGGATAGAGGATATTATAGGATAGAGGATAGGATAGGATGGAGGATAGGATAGGATAGAGGATAGGATAGGATAGAGGATAGGATAGGATAGAGGATTGGATAGGATAGAGGATAGGATAGGATTGAGGATAGGATAGGATACAGGATACGATATTATAGAGGATACGATATTATAGAGGATACGATATTATAGAGGATACGATATTATAGAGGATACGATATTATAGAGGATAGGATAGGATAGAGGATAGGATAGGATAGAGGATAGGATAGGATAGAGGATAGGATAGGATATAGGATAGGATAGGATAGAGGATACGATAGGATAGAGGATAGGATAGGATAGATGATAGGATAGGATAGGATAGAGGATAGGATAGGATAGAGGATAGGATAGGATAGAGGATAAGATAGGATAGAGGATAGGATAGGATAGAGGATATGATAGGATAGTGGATAGGATATTATAGAGGATAGGATAGGATAGACGATAGGATAGAGGATAGGATAGGATAGAGGATATGATATTATAGAGGATACGATAGTATAGAGGATAGGATAGGATAGAGGATAGGATAGGATAGAGGATAGGATAGGATAGAGGATAGGATAGGATAGAGGATTGGATAGGATAGAGGATGCGATAGGATATAGGATAGGATAGGATTGAGGATAGGATAGGACAGAGGATAAGATAGGATACAGGATACGATATTATAGAGGATAGGATAGGATAGGATAAAGGATAGGGTAGGATAGAGGATAGGATAGGATAGAGGATAGGATAGAGGATAGGATAGGATAAAGGATAGGGTAGGATAGAGGATAGGATAGGATAGAGGATAGGATAGAGGATAGGATAGAGGATTGGATAGGATAGAGGATAGGATAGGATAGAGGATAGGACAGGATAGAGAATAGGTTAGGATTGAGGATAGGATAGGATAATATAGATTATAGGATGGAATTGAGGATAGGATTGGATAGACGATAGGATAGAATTGAGGATAGGATTGGATAGAGGATAGAGAATTGGATAGCATAGAGGATAGGGTAGGATAGATGATAGGATAAGGGATTGATAGAATAGGATAGAGGATAGGATAGGATAGAGGATAGGATAGGATAGAGGATAGGATAGGATAGAGGATAGGATAGGATAGAGGATAGGATAGGATAGAGGACAGGATAGGATAGAGGATAGGATAGGATAGAAGTAGGATAGGATAGAGGATAGGATAAGGTAGAGGATAGGATAGGATAGAGGATAGGATAGGACAGAGGATAGGATAGGGTAGAGGATAGGATAGGATAGAGGATAGGATAGGATAGAGGATATGATAGGATAGAGGATAGGATAGAGAATGGGATAGAGGATAGGATAGGATAGAGGATATGATAGGATAGATGATAGGATAAAGGATAGGATAGGATAGAGGAAAGGATAGGATAGAGGATAGGGTAGGATAGAGGATAGTATAGGATAGAGGATAGGATAGGATAGAGGATATGATAGGATAGAGGATAAGATAGGACAGAGGATAGGATACGATAGAGGATAGGATAGAGGATAGGATAGAGGATAGGATAGAGGATAGGATAGAGTATTGGATAGGATAGAGGATATTATAGGATAGAGGATAGTATAGGATAGAGGATAGGATAGGATAGAGGATATGATAGGATAGAGGATAAGATAGGACAGAGGATAGGATACGATAGAGGATAGGATAGAGGATAGGATAGAGGATAGGATAGAGGATAGGATAGAGGATAGGATAGAGTATTGGATAGGATAGAGGATATTATAGGATAGAGGATAGGATAGGATAGCGGATAGGATAGGATGGAGTATACGATAGAATTGAGGATAGGATAGGGTTGAGGATAGGATAGGATCGAGGATAGGAGAAGATAGAGGATAGGATAGGATAGAGGATACGATACGATAGAGGATAGGATAGGATAGAGGATAGGATAGGATAGAGGATAGGATAGGATAGAAGATAGGATAGGATAGAGGATACGATAGGATAGAGGATAGGATAGGATAGGATAGATGATATTATAGGAAAGAGGATAGGATATGATAGGGGATACTATATTATAGAGGATAGGATAGGATAGAGGATAACATAGGGGATCGGATAGGATAGAGGATAGGATAGGATAGAGGATAGGATAGGATAGAGGATTGGATAGGATAGAGGATAGGATAGGATTGAGGATAGGATAGGATACAGGATACGATATTATAGAGGATACGATATTATAGAGGATACGATATTATAGAGGATACGATATTATAGAGGATACGATATTATAGAGGATAGGATAGGATAGAGGATAGGATAGGATAGAGGATAGGATAGGATAGAGGATAGGATAGGATATAGGATAGGATAGGATAGAGGATAGGATAGGATAGAGGATAGGATAGGATAGATGATAGGATAGGATAGGATAGAGGATAGGATAGGATAGAGGATAGGATAGGATAGAGGATAAGATAGGATAGAGGATAGGATAGGATAGAGGATATGATAGGATAGTGGATAGGATATTATAGAGGATAGGATAGGATAGATGATATTATAGGAAAGAGGATAGGATATGATAGAGGATACGATATTATAGAGGATAGGATTGGATAGAGGATAACATAGGGGATTGGATAGGATAGAGGATTGGATAGGATTGATGATAGGATAGGAAAGAGGACAGGATAGGATACAGGATACGATATTATAGAGGATAGGATAGGATAGAGGATAGGATAGGATAGAGGATAGGATAGGATAGAGGATACGATAGGATAGAGGATAGGATAGGATTGATGATAGGATAGGATTGATGATAGGATAGGAAAGAGGACAGGATATTATAGAGGATATGATAGGATATAGGATAGGATAGGATAGAGGATAGGATAGGATAGAGGATAGGATAGGATAGAGTATTGGATAGGATAGAGGATAGGATAGGATAGGGGATAGGATAGGATAGAGAATATGATAGGATAGAGGATAGGATAGGATAGAGGATACGATATTATAGAGGATAGGATAGGATAGAGGATAGGATAGGATAGAGGATAGGATAGGATAGGATAGAGGATAGGATAGGATAGGATAGAGGATAGGATAGGATAGAGGATAGGATAGGATAGAGGATAGGATAGGATAGAGGATAGGATAGGATAGAGGATAGGATAGAATATAGGATAGGATAGGATAGAGGATTGGATAGGATAGAGGATAGGATAGGATAGAGGATAGGATACAAGATAGGATAGGATAGAGGATACGATAGGATAGAGGATAGGATTGGATTGAGGATAGGATAGGAAAGAGGACAGGATAGGATACGGGATACGATATTATATAGGATACGATATTAGAGAGGATACGATATTTTAGAGGATACGATATTATAGAGGATAGGATAGGATAGAGGATAGGATAGGATAGAGGATAGGATAGGATAGAGGATAGGATAGGATAGAGGATAGGATAGGATAGAGGATAGGATAGGATAGAGGATAGGATAGGATAGAGGATAGGATAGAGGATAGGATAGAGTATTGGATAGGATAGAGGATATTATAGGATAGAGGATAGGATAGCGGATAGGATAGGATGGAGTATACGATAGAATTGAGGATAGGATAGGGTTGAGGATAGGATAGGATCGAGGATAGGAGAAGATAGAGGATAGGATAGGATAGAGGATACGATACGATAGAGGATAGGATTGGATTGAGGATAGGATAGGAAAGAGGACAGGATAGGATACAGGATACGATATTATAGAGGATACGATATTAGAGAGGATACGATATTTTAGAGGATACGATATTATAGAGGATAGGATAGGATAGAGGATAGGGTAGGATAGAGGATAGGATAGGATAGAGGATAGGATAGGATAGAGGATAGGATAGGATAGAGGATAGGATAGAGTATTGGATAGGATAGAGGATATTATAGGATAGAGGATAGGATAGGATAGCGGATAGGATAGGATGGAGTTTACGATAGAATTGAGGATAGGATAGGGTTGAGGATAGGATAGGATCGAGGATAGGAGAAGATAGAGGATAGGATAGGATAGAGGATACGATACGATAGAGGATAGGATAGGATAGAGGATAGGATAGGATAGAGGATAGCATAGGATAGAGGATAGGATAGGATATAGGATATAGGATAGGATAGAGGATAGGATAGGATAGAGGATAGGATAGGATAGAGTATTGGATAGGATAGAGGATAGGATAGGATAGGGGATAGGATAGGATAGAGAATATGATAGGATAGAGGATAGGATAGGATACAGGATAGGATAGTATTGATGATAGGATAGGAAAGATGACAGGATAGGATACAGGATACGATATTATAGAGGATACGATATTATACAGGATAGGATAGGATAGAGGATAGGATAGGATAGAGGATAGGATAGGATAGAGGATAGGATAGGATAGAGGATAGGATAGGATAGAGGATAGGATAGGATAGAGGATAGGATAGGATAGAAAATAGGGTAGGATAGAGGATAGGATAGGATATAGGATATAGGATAGGATAGAGGATAGGATAGGATAGAGGATAGGATAGCATAGAGTATTGGATAGGATAGAGGATAGGATAGGATAGAGGATAGGATACGATAGAGGATTGGATAGGATAGAGGATAGGATAGGATAGAGGATAGGATAGGATAGAAGATAGGATAGGATAGAGGATACGATAGGATAGTGGATAGGATTGGATTGAGGATAGGATAGGATACAGGATACGATATTATAGAGGATACGATATTATAGAGGATACGATATTATAGAGGATACGATATTATAGAGGATACGATATTATAGAGGATACGATATTATAGAGGATACGATATTATAGAGGATAGGATAGGATAGAGGATAGGATATGATAGAGGATAGGATAGGATAGAGGATAGGATAGGATATAGGATAGGATAGGATAGAGGATAGGATAGGATAGAGGATAGGATAGGATAGATGATAGGATAGGATAGGATAGAGGATAGGATAGGATAGAGGATAGGATAGGATAGAGGATAAGATAGGATAGAGGATAGGATAGGATAGAGGATATGATAGGATAGTGGATAGGATATTATAGAGGATAGGATAGGATAGACGATAGGATAGAGGATAGGATAGGATAGAGGATATGATATTATAGAGGATACGATAGTATAGAGGATAGGATAGGATAGAGGATAGGATAGGATTGAGGATAGGATAGGATAGAGTATTGGATAGGATAGAGGATAGGATAGGATAGGGGATAGGATAGGATAGAGAATATGATAGGATAGAGGATAGGATAGGATAGAGGATAGGATAGGATAGAGGATAGGATAGGATTGATGATAGGATAGGAAAGAGGACAGGATATTATAGAGGATATGATAGGATATAGGATAGGATAGGATAGAGGATAGGATAGGATAGAGGATAGGATAGGATAGAGTATTGGATAGGATAGAGGATAGGATAGGATAGGGGATAGGATAGGATAGAGAATATGATAGGATAGAGGATAGGATAGGATAGAGGATAGGATATTATAGAGGATAGGATAGGATAGAGGATAGGATAGGATAGAGGATAGGATAGGATAGGATAGAGGATAGGATAGGATAGGATAGAGGATAGGATAGGATAGAGGATAGGATAGGATAGAGGATAGGATAGGATAGAGGATAGGATAGGATAGAGGATAGGATAGAATAGAGGATAGGATAGGATAGAGGATTGGATAGGATAGAGGATAGGATAGGATAGAGGATAGGATACAAGATAGGATAGGATAGAGGATACGATAGGATAGAGGATAGGATTGGATTGAGGATAGGATAGGAAAGAGGACAGGATAGGATACGGGATACGATATTATATAGGATACGATATTAGAGAGGATACGATATTTTAGAGGATACGATATTATAGAGGATAGGATAGGATAGAGGATAGGATAGGATAGAGGATAGGATAGGATAGAGGATAGGATAGGATAGAGGATAGGATAGGATAGAGGATAGGATAGGATAGAGGATAGGATAGGATAGAGGATAGGATAGAGGATAGGATAGAGTATTGGATAGGATAGAGGATATTATAGGATAGAGGATAGGATAGCGGATAGGATAGGATGGAGTATACGATAGAATTGAGGATAGGATAGGGTTGAGGATAGGATAGGATCGAGGATAGGAGAAGATAGAGGATAGGATAGGATAGAGGATACGATACGATAGAGGATAGGATTGGATTGAGGATAGGATAGGAAAGAGGACAGGATAGGATACAGGATACGATATTATAGAGGATACGATATTAGAGAGGATACGATATTTTAGAGGATACGATATTATAGAAAATAGGGTAGGATAGAGGATAGGATAGGATATAGGATATAGGATAGGATAGAGGATAGGATAGGATAGAGGATAGGATAGGATAGAGTATTGGATAGGATAGAGGATAGGATAGGATAGAGGATAGGATAGGATAGAGGATATTATAGGATAGAGGATAGGATAGGATGGAGGATAGGATAGGATAGAGGATAGGATAGGATAGAGGATAGGATAGGATAGAGGATTGGATAGGATAGAGGATAGGATAGGATTGAGGATAGGATAGGATACAGGATACGATATTATAGAGGATACGATATTATAGAGGATACGATATTATAGAGGATACGATATTATAGAGGATACGATATTATAGAGGATAGGATAGGATAGAGGATAGGATAGGATAGAGGATAGGATAGGATAGAGGATAGGATAGGATATAGGATAGGATAGGATAGAGGATACGATAGGATAGAGGATAGGATAGGATAGATGATAGGATAGGATAGGATAGAGGATAGGATAGGATAGAGGATAGGATAGGATAGAGGATAAGATAGGATAGAGGATAGGATAGGATAGAGGATATGATAGGATAGTGGATAGGATATTATAGAGGATAGGATAGGATAGACGATAGGATAGAGGATAGGATAGGATAGAGGATATGATATTATAGAGGATACGATAGTATAGAGGATAGGATAGGATAGAGGATAGGATAGGATAGAGGATAGGATAGGATAGAGGATAGGATAGGATAGAGGATTGGATAGGATAGAGGATGCGATAGGATATAGGATAGGATAGGATTGAGGATAGGATAGGACAGAGGATAAGATAGGATACAGGATACGATATTATAGAGGATAGGATAGGATAGGATAAAGGATAGGGTAGGATAGAGGATAGGATAGGATAGAGGATAGGATAGAGGATAGGATAGGATAAAGGATAGGGTAGGATAGAGGATAGGATAGGATAGAGGATAGGATAGAGGATAGGATAGAGGATTGGATAGGATAGAGGATAGGATAGGATAGAGGATAGGACAGGATAGAGAATAGGTTAGGATTGAGGATAGGATAGGATAATATAGATTATAGGATGGAATTGAGGATAGGATTGGATAGACGATAGGATAGAATTGAGGATAGGATTGGATAGAGGATAGAGAATTGGATAGCATAGAGGATAGGGTAGGATAGATGATAGGATAAGGGATTGATAGAATAGGATAGAGGATAGGATAGGATAGAGGATAGGATAGATTAGAGGATAGGATAGGATAGAGGATAGGATAGGATAGAGGATAGGATAGGATAGAGGACAGGATAGGATAGAGGATAGGATAGGATAGAAGTAGGATAGGATAGAGGATAGGATAAGGTAGAGGATAGGATAGGATAGAGGATAGGATAGGACAGAGGATAGGATAGGGTAGAGGATAGGATAGGATAGAGGATAGGATAGGATAGAGGATATGATAGGATAGAGGATAGGATAGAGAATGGGATAGAGGATAGGATAGGATAGAGGATATGATAGGATAGATGATAGGATAAAGGATAGGATAGGATAGAGGAAAGGATAGGATAGAGGATAGGGTAGGATAGAGGATAGTATAGGATAGAGGATAGGATAGGATAGAGGATATGATAGGATAGAGGATAAGATAGGACAGAGGATAGGATACGATAGAGGATAGGATAGAGGATAGGATAGAGGATAGGATAGAGGATAGGATAGAGTATTGGATAGGATAGAGGATATTATAGGATAGAGGATAGTATAGGATAGAGGATAGGATAGGATAGAGGATATGATAGGATAGAGGATAAGATAGGACAGAGGATAGGATACGATAGAGGATAGGATAGAGGATAGGATAGAGGATAGGATAGAGGATAGGATAGAGGATAGGATAGAGTATTGGATAGGATAGAGGATATTATAGGATAGAGGATAGGATAGGATAGCGGATAGGATAGGATGGAGTATACGATAGAATTGAGGATAGGATAGGGTTGAGGATAGGATAGGATCGAGGATAGGAGAAGATAGAGGATAGGATAGGATAGAGGATACGATACGATAGAGGATAGGATAGGATAGAGGATAGGATAGGATAGAGGATAGGATAGGATAGAAGATAGGATAGGATAGAGGATACGATAGGATAGAGGATAGGATAGGATAGGATAGATGATATTATAGGAAAGAGGATAGGATATGATAGGGGATACTATATTATAGAGGATAGGATAGGATAGAGGATAACATAGGGGATCGGATAGGATAGAGGATAGGATAGGATAGAGGATAGGATAGGATAGAGGATTGGATAGGATAGAGGATAGGATAGGATTGAGGATAGGATAGGATACAGGATACGATATTATAGAGGATACGATATTATAGAGGATACGATATTATAGAGGATACGATATTATAGAGGATACGATATTATAGAGGATAGGATAGGATAGAGGATAGGATAGGATAGAGGATAGGATAGGATAGAGGATAGGATAGGATATAGGATAGGATAGGATAGAGGATAGGATAGGATAGAGGATAGGATAGGATAGATGATAGGATAGGATAGGATAGAGGATAGGATAGGATAGAGGATAGGATAGGATAGAGGATAAGATAGGATAGAGGATAGGATAGGATAGAGGATATGATAGGATAGTGGATAGGATATTATAGAGGATAGGATAGGATAGACGATAGGATAGAGGATAGGATAGGATAGAGGATATGATATTATAGAGGATACGATAGTATAGAGGATAGGATAGGATAGAGGATAGGATAGGATAGAGGATAGGATAGGATAGAGGATAGGATAGGATAGAGGATTGGATAGGATAGAGGATGCGATAGGATATAGGATAGGATAGGATTGAGGATAGGATAGGACAGAGGATAAGATAGGATACAGGATACGATATTATAGAGGATAGGATAGGATAGGATAAAGGATAGGGTAGGATAGAGGATAGGATAGGATAGAGGATAGGATAGAGGATAGGATAGGATAAAGGATAGGGTAGGATAGAGGATAGGATAGGATAGAGGATAGGATAGAGGATAGGATAGAGGATTGGATAGGATAGAGGATAGGATAGGATAGAGGATAGGACAGGATAGAGAATAGGTTAGGATTGAGGATAGGATAGGATAATATAGATTATAGGATGGAATTGAGGATAGGATTGGATAGACGATAGGATAGAATTGAGGATAGGATTGGATAGAGGATAGAGAATTGGATAGCATAGAGGATAGGGTAGGATAGATGATAGGATAAGGGATTGATAGAATAGGATAGAGGATAGGATAGGATAGAGGATAGGATAGGATAGAGGATAGGATAGGATAGAGGATAGGATAGGATAGAGGATAGGATAGGATAGAGGACAGGATAGGATAGAGGATAGGATAGGATAGAAGTAGGATAGGATAGAGGATAGGATAAGGTAGAGGATAGGATAGGATAGAGGATAGGATAGGACAGAGGATAGGATAGGGTAGAGGATAGGATAGGATAGAGGATAGGATAGGATAGAGGATATGATAGGATAGAGGATAGGATAGAGAATGGGATAGAGGATAGGATAGGATAGAGGATATGATAGGATAGATGATAGGATAAAGGATAGGATAGGATAGAGGAAAGGATAGGATAGAGGATAGGGTAGGATAGAGGATAGTATAGGATAGAGGATAGGATAGGATAGAGGATATGATAGGATAGAGGATAAGATAGGACAGAGGATAGGATACGATAGAGGATAGGATAGAGGATAGGATAGAGGATAGGATAGAGGATAGGATAGAGTATTGGATAGGATAGAGGATATTATAGGATAGAGGATAGTATAGGATAGAGGATAGGATAGGATAGAGGATATGATAGGATAGAGGATAAGATAGGACAGAGGATAGGATACGATAGAGGATAGGATAGAGGATAGGATAGAGGATAGGATAGAGGATAGGATAGAGGATAGGATAGAGGATAGGATAGAGTATTGGATAGGATAGAGGATATTATAGGATAGAGGATAGGATAGGATAGCGGATAGGATAGGATGGAGTATACGATAGAATTGAGGATAGGATAGGGTTGAGGATAGGATAGGATCGAGGATAGGAGAAGATAGAGGATAGGATAGGATAGAGGATACGATACGATAGAGGATAGGATAGGATAGAGGATAGGATAGGATAGAGGATAGGATAGGATAGAAGATAGGATAGGATAGAGGATACGATAGGATAGAGGATAGGATAGGATAGATGATATTATAGGAAAGAGGATAGGATATGATAGGGGATACTATATTATAGAGGATAGGATAGGATAGAGGATAACATAGGGGATCGGATAGGATAGAGGATAGGATAGGAAAGAGGACAGGATAGGATACAGGATACGATATTATAGAGGATACGATATTATAGAGGATACGATATTATAGATGATACGATATTATAGAGGATATGATATGATATAGGATAGGATAGGAAAGAGGATAGGATAGGATAGAGGATAGGATAGGATAGAGGATAGGATAGGATAGAGGATAGGATAGGATAGAGGATATGATAGGATAGAGGATACTATAGAATAGAATATAGGATAGGGTGGGGATAGGATAGGAATGAGGTTAGGATAGGATAGAGTATTGGATAGGATAGAGGATAGGATAGGATAGAGGATAGGATAGGATAGAGGATTGGATAGGATAGAGGATAGGATAGGATAGAGGATAGGATAGGATAGAAGATAGGATAGGATAGAGGATACGATAGGATAGTGGATAGGATTAGATTGAGGATAGGATAGGAAAGAGGACAGGATAGGATACAGGATACGATATTATAGAGGATACGATATTAGAGAGGATACGATATTTTAGAGGATACGATATTATAGAGGATAGGATATTATCGAGGATACGTGAAGATAGAGGATAGGATAGGATAGAGGATACGATACGATAGAGGATAGGGTAGAGGATAGGGGATTGGATCGGATACAGGATAGGAGACGGTAGAGGATTGGATAGGATAGAGGATAGGATAGGATAGAGGATATTATAGGATAGAGGATAGGATAGGATGGAGGATAGGATAGGATAGAGGATAGGATAGGATAGAGAATGGGATAGAGGATAGGATAGGATAGAGGATATGATAGGATAGATGATAGGATAAAGGATAGGATAGGATAGAGGAAAGGATAGGATAGAGGATAGGGTAGGATAGAGGATAGTATAGGATAGAGGATAGGATAGGATAGAGGATATGATAGGATAGAGGATAAGATAGGACAGAGGATAGGATACGATAGAGGATAGGATAGAGGATAGGATAGAGGATAGGATAGAGGATAGGATAGAGTATTGGATAGGATAGAGGATATTATAGGATAGAGGATAGGATAGGATAGCGGATAGGATAGGATGGAGTATACGATAGAATTGAGGATAGGATAGGGTTGAGGATAGGATAGAATCGAGGATAGGAGAAGATAGAGGATAGGATAGGATAGAGGATACGATACGATAGAGGATAGGATAGGATAGAGGATAGGATAGGATAGAGGATAGGATAGGATAGAAGATAGGATAGGATAGAGGATACGATAGGATAGAGGATAGGATAGGATAGATGATATTATAGGAAAGAGGATAGGATATGATAGGGGATACTATATTATAGAGGATAGGATAGGATAGAGGATAACATAGGGGATTGGATAGGATAGAGGATAGGATAGGATTGATGATAGGATAGGAAAGAGGACAGGATAGGATACAGGATACGATATTATAGAGGATACGATATTATAGAGGATACGATATTGTAGATGATACGATATTATAGAGGATATGATATGATATAGGATAGGATAGGAAAGAGGATAGGATAGGATAGAGGATAGGATAGGAAAGAGGACAGGATAGGATACAGGATACGATATTATAGAGGATACGATATTATAGAGGATACGATATTATAGATGATACGATATTATAGAGGATATGATATGATATAGGATAGGATAGGAAAGAGGATAGGATAGGATAGAGGATAGGATAGGATAGAGGATAGGATAGGATAGAGGATAGGATAGGATAGAGGATCGGATAGGATTGAGGATAGGATAGGATAGAGGATAGGATAGGGTAGAAGATAGGATAGGATAGAGGATACGATAGGATACAGGATAGGATTGGATTGAGGATAGGATAGGAAAGAGGACAGGATAGGATAGGGGATACGATATTATAGAGGATAGAGGATAACATAGGGGATTGGATAGGATAGAGGATAGGATAGGATAGAGGATAGGATAGGATAGAGGATATGATAGGATAGAGGATAGGAGACGATAGAGGATAGGATTGGATAGAGGATAGGATAGGATAGAGGATAGGATAGGATAGAGGATAACATAGGGGATTGGATAGGATAGAGGATAGGATAGGATTGATGATAGGATAGGAAAGAGGACAGGATAGGATACAGGATACGATATTATAGAGGATACGATATTATAGAGGATACGATATTGTAGATGATACGATATTATAGAGGATATGATATGATATAGGATAGGATAGGAAAGAGGATAGTATAGGATAGAGGATAGGATAGGAAAGAGGACAGGATAGGATACAGGATACGATATTATAGAGGATACGATATTATAGAGGATACGATATTATAGATGATACGATATTATAGAGGATATGATATGATATAGGATAGGATAGGAAAGAGGATAGGATAGGATAGAGGATAGGATAGGATAGAGGATAGGATAGGATAGAGGATAGGATAGGATAGAGGATCGGATAGGATTGAGGATAGGATAGGATAGAGGATAGGATAGGGTAGAAGATAGGATAGGATAGAGGATACGATAGGATACAGGATAGGATTGGATTGAGGATAGGATAGGAAAGAGGACAGGATAGGATAAGGGATACGATATTATAGAGGATAGAGGATAACATAGGGGATTGGATAGGATAGAGGATAGGATAGGATAGAGGATAGGATAGGATAGAGGATATGATAGGATAGAGGATAGGAGACGATAGAGGATAGGATTGGATAGAGGATAGGATAGGATAGAGGATAGGATAGGATACAGGATAGGATAGGATAGAGGATAGGGTAGGATAGAGGATAGGATAGGATATAGGATATAGGATAGGATAGAGGATAGGATAGGATAGGATAGAGGATAGGATAGGATAGAGGATAGGATAGGATAGAGTATTGGATAGGATAGAGGATAGGATAAGATAGGGGATAGGATAGGATAGAGAATATGATAGGATAGAGGATAGGATAGGATACAGGATAGGATAGGATAGAGGATAGGATAGGATAGAGGATAGGATAGAGGATAGGATAGGATAGAGGATAGGATAGGATAGAGGATAGGATAGGATAGAGGATATGATAGGATAGAGGATACTATAGGATAGAATATAGGATAGGGTGGGGATAGGATAGGAATGAGGTTAGGATAGGATAGAGGATAGGATAGGATAGTCGATACGATAGGATAGTGGATAGGATTGGATTGAGGATAGGATAGGAAAGAGGACAGGATAGGATACAGGATACGATATTATAGAGGATACGATATTAGATAGGATACGATATTTTAGAGGATACGATATTATAGAGGATAGGATATTATCGAGGATACGTGAAGATAGAGGATAGGATAGGATAGAGGATAGGATAGGATAGAGGATAGGATAGGATAGAGGATAGGAGATAATAGAAGAGAGGATAGGATAGATGATAGGATAGGATAGAAGAGGGGATAGGATAGAGGATAGGATAAAATAGAAGATAGGATAGAATAGAGGACAGGATAGGATAGAGGATAGGATACGATAGAAGTTACGATATTATAGAGGAAAGGATAACATAGAGGATAGGATAGGATAGAGCATACGATAGAGGATAGGATAGGAGAGGATAGGATAGAGAATAGGATAGGATACATGGTATTATAGGGTAGAGGATAGGATAGGATAGAGGATTGGATAGGGGATTGGATAGGATAGAGGATAGGATAGGATAGAGCATACGATAGAGGATAGGATAGGATAGAGGATAAGATAGGATAGAGGATAGGATAGGATAGAGGATAGGATAGGTTAGAGGATAGGATAAGATTGAGGATAGGATAGAGGATAGGATACGATAAGAGGATAGGATAGGATAGAGGATAGGATAGGTTTGAGGATAGGATAGGATCGAGGATAGGATAGGATAGAGAATAGGATAAGTAAGAGGATAGGATAGGATAGATTATAGGATAGAGGAAAGGATAGGATTGAGGATGGGATAGAATAGAGGATAGGATAGGATAGAGGATAGGATAGGATAGAGGACAGGATAGGACAGAGGATAGGATACGATAGAGGATAGGATAGGATAGAGGATAGGATTGGATTGAGGATAGGAGAGGATAGAGGATAGGATAGGAGATTGGATACGATAGAGGATAGGATACGATATAGCATACAATAGAGGATAGGATACGATATAGCATACGATAGAGGATAGGATAGGATAGAGGATAGGATAGGTGGTTGGATAGGATAGAGCATAGGATATGATAGAGGATAGGATAGGTGGTTGGATAGGATAGAGCATAGGATATGATAGAGGATAGGATAGGATTGAGGATAGGATAGGATAGTTGATAGGATAGGATAGAGAATACTATAGAGGATAGGATAGGATAGGATAGGATAGAGGATAAAATGCGATAGAAGATACGATATTATAGAGGAAAGGATAGGATAGAGAATAGGATACTAAAGAGGATAGGATAGAGGATAGGATAGGATAGATTATAGGATAGAGGAAAGGATAGGATTGAGGATGGGATAGGATAGAGGATAGGATAGGTTAGAGGATAGGATAAGGTTGAGGATAGGATAGAGGATAGGATACGATAAGAGGATAGGATAGGATAGAGGATAGGATAGGTTTGAGGATAGGATAGGATAGAGGATAGGATAGGATAGAGAATAGGATAAGTAAGAGGATAGGATAGGATAGATTATAGGATAGAGGAAAGGATAGGATTGAGGATGGGATAGAATAGAGGATAGGATAGGATAGAGGATAGGATAGGATAGAGGACAGGATAGGATAGAGGATAGGATACGATAGAGGATATGATAGGATAGAGGATAGGATTTGATTGAGGATAGGAGAGGATAGAGGATAGGATAGGAGATTGGATACGATAGAGGATAGGATACGATATAGCATACGATAGAGGATAGGATACGATATAGCACACGATAGAGGATAGGATAGGATAGAGGATAGGATAGGGGGTTGGATAGGATAGAGGATAGGATATGATAGAGGATAGCATAGGATTGAGGATAGGATAGGATAGTTGATAGGATAGGATAGAGGGTAGGATAGAGGATTGGATAGGGTAGAGGATAGTATAGGATAGAGGATAGGATAAGTAAGAGGATAGGATAGGATAGATTATAGGATAGAGGAAAGGATAGGATTGAGGATGGGATAGGATAGAGGATAGGATAGGATAGAGGATAGGATAGGATAGAGGACAGGATAGGATAAAGGATAGGATACGATAGAGGATAGGATAGGATAGAGTATAGGATAGGATAGATGATAGGATTGGATTGAGGATAGGATAGGATAGAGAATAGAATAGGATAGAGCATAGGATAGGATAGAGGATAGGATACGATAGATGATACGATATTATAGAGGAAAGGATAGGATAGAGAAGAGGATAGGATATAGGATAGGATAGGAAAGAGGATAGGATAGGATTGAGGATATGATAGGATAGAGGATAGGAGATAATAGAAGAGAGGATAGGATAGATGATAGGATAGGATAGAAGAGGGGATAGGATAGAGGATAGGATAAAATAGAAGATAGGATAGAATAGAGGACAGGATAGGATAGAGGATAGGATACGATAGAAGTTACGATATTATAGAGGAAAGGATAACATAGAGGATAGGATAGGATAAAGCATACGATAGAGGATAGGATAGGAGAGGATAGGATAGAGAATAGGATAGGATACATGGTATTATAGGGTAGAGGATAGGATAGGATAGAGGATTGGATAGGGGATTGGATAGGATAGAGGATAGGATAGGATAGAGCATACGATAGAGGATAGGATAGGATAGAGGATAAGATAGGATAGAGGATAGGATAGGATAGAGGATAGGATAGGTTAGAGGATAGGATAAGATTGAGGATAGGATAGAGGATAGGATACGATAAGAGGATAGGATAGGATAGAGGATAGGATAGGTTTGAGGATAGGATAGGATCGAGGATAGGATAGGATAGAGAATAGGATAAGTAAGAGGATAGGATAGGATAGATTATAGGATAGAGGAAAGGATAGGATTGAGGATGGGATAGAATAGAGGATAGGATAGGATAGAGGATAGGATAGGATAGAGGACAGGATAGGATAGAGGATAGGATAAGATAGAGGATATGATAGGATAGAGGATAGGATTTGATTGAGGATAGGAGAGGATAGAGGATAGGATAGGAGATTGGATACGATAGAGGATAGGATACGATATAGCATACGATAGAGGATAGGATACGATATAGCACACGATAGAGGATAGGATACGATATAGCACACGATAGAGGATAGGATAGGATAGAGGATAGGATAGGGGGTTGGATAGGATAGAGGATAGGATATGATAGAGGATAGCATAGGATTGAGGATAGGATAGGATAGTTGATAGGATAGGATAGAGGGTAGGATAGAGGATTGGATAGGGTAGAGGATAGTATAGGATAGAGGATAGGATAAGTGAGAGGATAGGATAGGATAGATTATAGGATAGAGGAAAGGATAGGATTGAGGATGTGATAGGATAGAGGATAGGATAGGATAGAGGATAGGATAGGATAGAGGACAGGATAGGATAAAGGATAGGATACGATAGAGGATAGGATAGGATAGAGTATAGGATAGGATAGAGGATAGGATTGGATTGAGGATAGGATAGGATAGAGAATAGAATAGGATAGAGGATAGGATAGGATAGAGGATAGGATACGATAGATGATACGATATTATAGAGGAAAGGATAGGATAGAGAAGAGGATAGGATATAGGATAGGATAGGAAAGAGGATAGGATAGGATTGAGGATATGATAGGATAGAGGATAGGAGATAATAGAAGAGAGGATAGGATAGAGGATAGGATAGGATAGAAGAGGGGATAGGATAGAGGATAGGATAAAATAGAAGATAGGATAGAATAGAGGACAGGATAGGATAGAGGATAGGATACGATAGAAGTTACGATATTATAGAGGAAAGGATAACATAGAGGATAGGATAGGATAGAGCATACGATAGAGGATAGGATAGGAGAGGATAGGATAGAGAATAGGATAGGATACATGGTATTATAGGGTAGAGGATAGGATAGGATAGAGGATTGGATAGGGGATTGGATAGGATAGAGGATAGGATAGGATAGAGCATACGATAGAGGATAGGATAGGATAGAGGATAAGATAGGATAGAGGATAGAATAGGATAGAGGATAGGATAGGTTAGAGGATAGGATAAGATTGAGGATAGGATAGAGGATAGGATAGGATAGAGGATAGGATAGGTTTGAGGATAGGATAGGATAGAGGATAGGATAGGATAGAGAATAGGATAAGTAAGAGGATACGATAGGATAGATTATAGGATAGAGGAAAGGATAGGATTGAGGATGGGATAGAATAGAGGATAGGATAGGATAGAGGATAGGATAGGATAGAGGACAGGATAGGATAGAGGATAGGATACGATAGAGGATATGATAGGATAGAGGATAGGATTTGATTGAGGATAGGATAGGATAGAGGATAGGATACGATAGAGGATATGATAGGATAGAGGATAGGATTTGATTGAGGATAGGAGAGGATAGAGGATAGGATAGGAGATTGGATACGATAGAGGATAGGATACGATATAGCATACGATAGAGGATAGGATACGATATAGCACACGATAGAGGATAGGATAGGATAGAGGATAGGATAGGGGGTTGGATAGGATAGAGGATAGGATATGATAGAGGATAGCATAGGATTGAGGATAGGATAGGATAGTTGATAGGATAGGATAGAGGGTAGGATAGAGGATTGGATAGGGTAGAGGATAGGATAGGATAGAGGATAGAATAGGATAGAGGATTGGATAGGACAGAGGATAGGATACGATAGAGGATAGGATAGGATAGAGGATAGGATTGGATTGAGGATAGGAGAGGATAGAGGATCGGATAGGATAGAGGATAGGATAGGATAGAGGATAGGATAAGTAAGAGGATAGGATAGGATAGATTATAGGATAGAGGAAAGGATAGGATTGAGGATGGGATAGGATAGAGGATAGGATAGGATAGAGGATAGGATACGATAGAGGATAGGATAGGATAGAGGATAGGATAGGATTGAGGATAGGATAGAGGATTGGATAGGATAGAAGATAGGATACGATAGAGGATTAGGATATGATAGAGGATAGGATAATATATGAGATTGGATAGGATAGAGGATAGGATTTGATAGAGGATAGGATGCGATAGAAGATACGATATTATAGAGGAAAGGATAGGATAGAGAATAGGATAGGATAGAGGATAGGATAGGGGATTGGATAGGATAGAGGATAGGATAGGATAGAGGATAGGATAGAGGATTGGATAGGATAGAGGATAGGATAGGATAGAGGATAGGATAGGATAGAGGATAGGATAGAGGATTGGATAGGATAGAGGATAGGATAGGATAGAGGATAGGATAGAGGATTGGATAGGATAGAGGATAGGATACGATAGAGGATAGGATAGGATAGAGGATAGGATAGGATAGAAGATACGATATTATAGAGGAAAGGATATGATAGTGGATAGGATAGGACAGAGGATAGGATAGGGGATTGAATAGGATAGAGGATAGAATACTATAGAGGATAGGACAGGATAGAGGATAGGATTGGATTAAGTATAGGAGAGGATAGAGGATAGGATAGGGGATTGGATACGATAGAGGATAGGATACGATATAGCATACGATAGTGGATAGGATACGATATAGCATACGATAGAGGATAGGATAGGATAGAGGATAGGATAGGATTGAGGATAGGATAGGATAGTTGATAGAATAGGATAGAGGATAGGATAGGATAGAGGATAGGATATGATAGAGGATAGGATAGGATAGAGTATAGGATAGGATAGAAGATACGATATTATAGAGGAAAGGATATGATAGTGGATAGGATAGGACAGAGGATAGGATAGGGGATTGAATAGGATAGAGGATAGAATAGGATAGAGGATAGGATAGCATAGAGGATTGGATAGGATAGAGGATAGGATACGATAGAGGATAGGATAGGATAGAGGATAGGATATTATAGAGGATTGGATAGGATAGAAGATAGGATACGATAGAGGATAGGACATGATAGAGGATAGGATAGGATATGAGATTGGATAGGATATGAGATTGGATAGGGTAGGATAGAGGATAGGATACGATAGAAGATACGATATTATAGAGGATAGGATAGGACAGAGGATAGGATAGGGGATTGGATAGGATAGAGGATAGAATGCGATAGAGGATAGGATAGGATAGAGGATAGGATACGATAGATGATACGATATTATAGAGGAAAGGATAGGATAGAGAATAGGATAGGATAGAGGATAGGATAGTATAGAGGATATAATAGGATTGGGGATAGGATAGGATACAGGATAGAATAGGAAAGAGGATAGGAGAGCATAGAGGATAGGATAGGATATAGGATAGGATAGGATTGAGGATAGGATAGGATAGTGGATTGGATAAGATAGAGGATAGGATAGAATAGAGGACAGGATAGGATAGAGAATAGGATAGGATAGAGGATAGGATACGATAGAGGATAGGATAGGTTTGAGGATAGGATAGGATAGAGGATAGGATAGGATAGAGGAGAGGATAGGATAGAGGAGAGGATAGGGTAAGATAGAAGATAAGATAGGATAGTGGATAGGATAAGATAGAGGAGAGGATGGAATAGAGAACAGGATAGGATAGAGGGTAAGATAGGATAGAGGATAGGATAGGATAGAGGATAGGATAGGATAGAGGATAGGATAGAGGATAGGATAGAGGATAGGATAGGATAGAGGATAGGATAGGGGATTGGATAGGATAGAGGATAGGGTAGGATAGAGCAAACGATAGAGGATAGGATAGGATAGGATAGGATAGAGAATAGGATAGGATACATGGTATTATAGGGTAGAGGATAGGATAGGATATAGGATTGGATAGGGGATTGGATAGGATAGAGGATAGGATAGGATAGAGGATAGGATAGAGGATTGGATAGGATAGAGGATAGGATACGATAGAGTATAGGATAGGATAGAGGATAGGATAGGGTGGAGGATAGGATACGATAGAGTATAGGATAGGATAGAGGATAGGATAGGGTGGAGGATAGGATAGGATAGAGGACAGGATAGGATAGAGGATAGGATAGGATAGAGGATAGGATAGAGGATTGGATAGGGTAGAGGATAGGATAAGATAAAGGATAGGATAGGATAGAGGATATTATCGGATTGAGGATAGGATAGGATAGAGGATAGAATAGGATAGAGGATTGGATAGGATAGAGGATAGGATACGATAGAGGATAGGATAGGATAGAGGATAGGATTGGATTGAGTATAGGAGAGGATAGAGGATAGGATAGGGGATTGGATACGATAGAGGATAGGATACGATATAGCATACGATAGTGGATAGGATACGATATAGCATACGATAGAGGATAGGATAGGATAGAGGATAGGATAGGATTGAGGATAGGATAGGATAGAAGATACGATATTATAGAGGAAAGGATATGATAGTGGATAGGATAGGACAAGAGGATAGGATAGGGGATTGAATAGGATAGAGGATAGAATACTATAGAGGATAGGACAGGATAGAGGATAGGATAGGATAGAGGATAAGATAGGATAGTGGATAGGATAAGATAGAGGATAGGATAGAATAGAGGGCAGGATAGGATAGAGGATAGGATAGAGGATAGGATAGGATAGATGATAAGATAGGATAGAGGATAGGATAGGATAGAGGATAGGATACGATAGAGGATAGGATATGATAGATGATAGGATTGGGTTGAGGATAGATAGGATAGAAGATAGAATAGGATAGAGGATAGGATAGCATAGAGGATTGGATAGGATAGAGGATAGGATACGATAGAGGATAGGATAGGATAGAGGATAGGATATTATAGAGGATTGGATAGGATAGAAGATAGGATACGATAGAGGATAGGACATGATAGAGGATAGGATAGGATATGAGATTGGATAGGAAATGAGATTCGATAGGATAGTTGATAGGATAGGATAGAGGACAGGATAGGATAGAGGATAAGATAGGATAGAGGATAGGATAGGATAGAGGATAGGATAGGATAGAGGATAGGATACGGTAGAGGATAGGATATGATAGAGGATAGGATAGGATAGAGTATAGGATAGGATTGAGGATAGGATAGAGGATAGGATACGGAAGAGGATAGGATATGATAGATGATAGGATTGGATTGAGGATAGATAGGATAGAGGATAGAATAGCATAGAGGATAGGATGGCATAGAGGATAGGATAGGATGGAGGATAGGATAATATAGAGGAGAGGATACGATAGAAGATACGACATTATAGAGGATAGGATAGGATTGAGGATAGGATAGATGATAGGATACGATAAGAGGATAGGATAGGATAGAGGATAGGATAGGTTTGAGGATAGGATAGGATAGAGGATAGGATAGAGGATAGGATAGGATAGAGGATAGGATAGGGGATTGGATAGGATAGAGGATAGGGTAGGATAGAGCATACGATAGAGGATAGGATACGATAGAGGATAGGATAGGGTAGAGAATAGGATAGGATAGAGGAGAGGATAGGATAGAGGGTAGGATAGAGGATAGGATAGGATAGGATAGGATAGAGAATAGGATAGGATACATGGTATTATAGGGTAGAGGATAGGATAGGATAGAGGATTGGATAGGGGATTGGATAGGATAGAGGATAGGATAGGATAGAGCATACGATAGAGGATAGGATAGGATAGAGGATAGGATAGGATAGAGAATAGGATAGGATAGAGGATAGGATAGGATAGAGGATAGGATAGACGATTGGATAGGATAGAGGATAGGATACGATAGAGTATAGGATAGGATAGAGGATAGGATAGAGTGGAGGATAGGATAGGATTGAGGATAGGATAGAGGATTGGATAGGATAGAGGATAGGATACGATAGAGGATAGGATAGGATAGAGGATAGGATTGGATTGAGGATAGGATAAGATAGAGGATAGAATAGTATAGAGGATAGGATAGCATAGAGGATTGGATAGGATATAGGATAGGATAGGATTGAGGATAGGATAGGATTGAGGATAGGATAGAGTGGAGGATAGGATAGGATTGAGGATAGGATAGAGGATTGGATAGGATAGAGGATAGGATACGATAGAGGATAGGATAGGATAGAGGATAGGATAGGATAGAGCATACGATAGAGGATAGGATAGGATAGGATAGGATAGAGAATATGATAGGATACATGGTATTATAGGGTAGAGGATAGGATAGGATAGAGAATTGGATAGAGGATAGGATACGATAGAGGATAGGATATGATAGATGATAGGATTGGGTTGAGGATAAATAGGATAGAGGATAGGATAGGATAAAGGATAAGATAGGCTAGTGGATAGGATAGGATAGAGGATAGGATACGATAGAGGATAGGATAGGATAGAGAATAGGATAGGGTTGAGGATAGGATAGGATAGAGAATAGGATAGGATACATGGTATAATAGGGTAGAGGATCGGATAGGACAGAGGATTGGATAGGGGATTGGTTATGATAGAGGATAGGATAGGATATGAGATTGGATAGGATATGAGATTGGATAGGATATGAGATTGGATAGGATATGAGATTGGATAGGATAGAGGATAGGATAGGATAGAGGACAGGATAGGATAGACGATAAGATAGGATAGAGGATAGGATAGGATAGAGGAAAGGATAGGATAGAGGATAGGATACGGTAGAGGATAGGATATGATAGAGGATAGGATAGGATAGAGTATAGGATAGGATTGAGGATAGGATAGAGGATTGGATCGGATAGAAGATAGGATACGGTAGAGGATAGGATATGATAGATGATAGGATTGGAATGAGGATAGATAGGATAGAGGATAGAATAGGATAGAGGATAGGATGGCATAGAGGATAGGATAGGATGGAGGATAGGATAGGATAGAGGATAGGATACGATAGAAGATACGACATTATAGAGGAAAGGATAGGATAGAGAATAGGATACGATAGAGGATAGGATAGAGGATAGGATAGGATAGATTATAGGATAGAGGAAAGGATAGGATTGAGGATGGGATAGGATAGAGGATAGGATAGGATAGAGGATAGGATAGAATAGAGGACAGGATAGGATAGAGGATAGGATACGATAGAAGTTACGATATTATAGAGGAAAGGATAACATAGAGGATAGGATAGGATAGAGCATACGATAGAGGATAGGATAGGATAGGATAGGATAGAGAATAGGATAGGATACATGGTATTATAGGGTAGAGGATAGGATAGGATAGAGGATTGGATAGGGGATTGGATAGGATAGAGGATAGGATAGGATAGAGCATACGATAGAGGATAGGATAGGATAGAGGATAAGATAGGATAGTGGATAGGATAAGATAGAGGATAGGATAGAATAGAGGGCAGGATAGGATAGAGGATAAGATAGGATAGAGGATAGGATAGGATAGAGGATAGGATAGGTTAGAGGATAGGATAGGATTGAGGATAGGATAGAGGATAGGATACGATAAGAGGATAGGATAGGATAGAGGAGAGGATAGGATAGAGAATAGGATAAGTAAGAGGATAGGATAGGATAGATTATAGGATAGAGGAAAGGATAGGATTGAGGATGGGATAGGATAGAGGATAGGATAGGATAGAGGATAGGATAGGATAGAGGACAGGATAGGATAGAGGATAGGATACGATAGAGGATAGGATAGGATAGAGGATAGGATTTGATTGAGGATATGAGAGGATAGAGGATAGGATAGGAGATTGGATACGATAGAGGATAGGATACGATATAGCATACGATAGAGGATAGGATACGAAATAGCACACGATAGAGGATAGGATAGGATAGAGGATAGGATAGGGGGTTGGATAGGATAGAGGATAGGATATGATAGAGGATAGGATAGGATTGAGGATAGGATAGGATAGTTGATAGGATAGGATAGAGGGTAGGATAGAGGATTGGATAGGGTAGAGGATAGGATAGGATAGAGGATAGGATAAGTAAGAGGATAGGATAGGATAGATTATAGGATAGAGGAAAGGATAGGATTGAGGATGGGATAGGATAGAGGATAGGATAGGATAGAGGATAGGATAGGATAGAGGACAGGATAGGATAAAGGATAGGATACGATAGAGGATAGGATAGGATAGAGTATAGGATAGGATAGAGGATAGGATTGGATTGAGGATAGGATAGGATAGAGAATAGAATAGGATAGAGGATTGGATAGGACAGAGGATAGGATACGATAGAGGATAGGATAGGATAGAGGATAGGATTGGATTGAGGATAGGAGAGGATAGAGGATAGGATAGGAGATTGGATACGATAGAGGATAGGATACGATAGAGGATAGGATTGGATTGAGGATAGGATAGGATAGAGGATAGTATAGGATAGAGGATCGGATAGGATAGAGGATAGGATCGGATAGAGGATAGGATAAGTAAGAGGATAGGATCGGATAGATTATAGGATAGAGGAAAGGATAGGATTGAGGATGGGATAGGATAGAGGATAGGATAGGATAGAGTATAGGATAGGATAGAGGATAGGATAGGATAGAGGATAGGGTAGAGGATAGGATAAGATAAAGGATAGGATAGGATAGATGATAGGATCGGATTGAGGATAGGATAGGATAGAGGATAGAATAGTATAGAGGATTGGATAGGATAGAGGATAGGATCGGATAGAGGATAGGATAAGTAAGAGGATAGGATAGGATAGATTATAGGATAGAGGAAAGGATAGGATAGAGGATAGGATTTGATAGAGGATAGGATGCGATAGAAGATACGATATTATAGAGGAAAGGATAGGATAGAGAATAGGATAGGATAGAGGATAGGATAGGGGATTGGATAGGATAGAGGATTGGATAGGATAGAGGATAGGATACGATAGAGGATAGGATAGGATAGAGGATAGGATTGGATAGAGGATAGGATAGGATAGCGGATAGGATAGGATAGAGGACAGGATAGGATAGAGGATAGGATAGGATAGAGGATAGGATAGAGGATAGGATGGAGTATTGGATAGGATAGAGGATAGGATACGATAGAGGATAGGATAGGATAGAGGATAGGATAGGATAGAGGATAGGATAGGGGGTTGGATAGGATAGAGGATAGGATATGACAGAGGATAGGATAGGATAGGATAGTGGATAGGATAAGATAGAGGATAGGATAGAATAGAGGGCAGGATAGGATAGAGGATAGGATAGGATAGAGGATAGGATAGGATAGAGGATAAGATAGGATAGAGGATAGGATAGGATAGAGGATAGGATACGATAGAGGATAGGATATGCTAGATGATAGGATTGCGTTGAGGATAGATAGGATAGAAGATAGAATAGGATAGAGGATAGGATAGCATAGAGGATTGGATAGGATAGAGGATAGGATACGATAGAGGATAGGATAGGATAGAGGATAGGATAGGATTGAGGATAGGATAGGATAGAGAATAGGATAGGATACATGGTATAATAGGGTAGACGATCGGATAGGATAGAGGATTGGATAGGGGATTGGATAGGATAGAGAATAATATAGGATAGAGCATACGATTGAGGATAGGATACGATAGAGGATAGGACATGATAGAGGATAGGATATGAGATTGGATAGGATATGAGATTGGATAGGATAGAGGATAGGATAGGATAGAGGACAGGATAGGATAGAGGATAAGATAGGATAGAGGATAGGATAGGATAGAGGATAGGATAGGATAGAGGATAGGATACGGTAGAGGATAGGATATGATAGAGGATAGGATAGGATAGAGTATAGGATAGGATAGAAGATACGATATTATAGAGGAAAGGATATGATAGTGGATAGGATAGGACAGAGGATAGGATAGGGGATTGAATAGGATAGAGGATAGAATACTATAGAGGATAGGACAGGATAGAGGATAGGATAGGATAGAGGATAGGATACGATAGAGGATAGGATAGGATAGAGGATAGGATTGGATTGAGGATAGGATAGGATAGAGGATAGGATAGGATAGAGGATAGGATACGATAGAGGATAGGATAGGATAGAGGATAGGATTGGATTGAGGATAGGATAGGATAGAGGATAGAATAGGATAGAGGATAGGATAGCATAGAGGATAGGATAGCATAGAGGATAGGATAGGATGGAGGATAGGATAAGATTGAGGATAGGATAGAGGATTGGATAGGATAGATGATAGGATACGATAGAATATAGGATAGGATAGAGGACAGGATAGGATAGAGAATAGGATAGGATAGAGGATAGGATAGGGGATTGGATAGGATAGAGGATAGGATAGGATAGAGGATAGGATAGGATAGAGGATAGGATAGGATAGAGGATAGGATAGGATAGAGGATAGGATAGGATAGAGGATAGGATAAGTAAGAGGATAGGATAAGATAGATTATAGGATAGAGGAAAGGATAGGATTGAGGATGGGATAGGATAGAGGATAGGAGAGAATAGAGTATAGGATAGGATAGAGGATAGGATAGGATAGAGGATAGGATAGAGGATTGGATAGGATAGAGGATAGGATAGGGTAAAGGATAGGATAGAGGATTGGATAGGATAGAGGATAGGATACGATAGAGGATAGGATAGGATAGAGGATAGGATTGGATAGAGGATAGGATAGAGGATAGGATGGAGGATTGGATAGGATAGAGGATAGGATACGATAGAGGATAGGATAGGATAGAGGATAGGATAGGATAGAGGATAGGATAGGGGGTTGGATAGGATAGAGGATAGGATATGATAGAGGATAGGATAGGATAGGATAGTGGATAGGATAAGATAGAGGATAGGATAGAATAGAGGGCAGGATAGGACAGAGGATAGGATAGGGGATTGGATAGGATAGAGGATAGAATGCGATAGAGGATAGGATAGGATAGAGGATAGGATACGATAGATGATACGATATTATAGAGGAAAGGATAGGATAGAGAATAGGATAGGATAGAGGATAGGATAGTATAGAGGATATAATAGGATTGGGGATAGGATAGGATACGGGATAGAATAGGATAGAGGATAGGATAGCATAGAGGATAGGATAGGATATAGGATAGGATACGATTGAGGATAGGATAGGATAGTGGATTGGATAAGATAGAGGATAGGATAGAATAGAGGGCAGGATACGATAGAGAATAAGATAGGATAGAGGATAGGATAGGATAGAGGATAGGATAGGATAGAGGAGAGGATAGGATAGAGGATAAGATAGGATAGTGGATAGGATAAGATAGAGGATAGGATAGAATAGAGGACAGGATAGGAGAGAGGATAAGATAGGATAGAGGATAGGATAGGATAGAGGATAGGATACGATAGAGGATAGGATAGGATAGAGGATAGGATTGGATTGAGGATAGGATAGGATAGAGGATAGAATAGGATAGAGGATAGGATAGCATAGAGGATATTATAGCATAGAGGATAGGATAGGATGGAGGATAGGATAAGATTGAGGATAGGATAGAGGATTGGATAGGATAGATGATAGGATACGATAGAGGATAGGATATGATAGAGGATATTATAGGATATGAGATTGGATAGGATATGAGATTGGATAGGATAGGATAGAGGATAAGATAGGATAGAGGATAGGATACGATAGAAGATACGATATTATACAGGAAAGGATAATATAGAGGATAGGATAGAGCATAGGATTGGATAGAGGATACGATAGGATAGAGGATAGGATAGCATTGAGGGTAGGATAGGATAGAGGATAGGATAGGATAGCGGATAGGATAGGATAGAGGACAGGATAGGATAGAGAATAGGATAGGATAGAGGATAGGATCGGATTGAGGATAGGATAGGATAGAGGATAGAATGGGATAGAGGATTGGATAGGATAGAGGATAGGATACGATAGAGGATAGGATAGGATAGAGGATAGGATTGGGGATTGGATAGGATAGAGGATAGGGTAGGATAGAGCATACGATAGAGGATAGGATACGATAGAGGATAGGATACGGTAGAGAATAGGATAGGATAGAGGATAGGATAGGATAGAGGGTAGGATAGAGGATTGGATAGGGTAGAGGATACGATAGGATAAGTAAGAGGATAGGATAGGATAGATTATAGGATAGAGGAAAGGATAGGATTGAGGATGGCATACGATAGAGGATAGGATACGATATAGCATACGATAGAGGATAGGATAGGGGGTTGGATAGGATAGAGGATAGGATATGATAGAGGATAGGATAGGATTGAGGATAGGATAGGATAGTTGATAGGATAGGATAGAGAATACTATAGAGGATAAGATAGGATAGGATAGGATAGAGGGTGGGATATGATAGAGGATAGGATAGGATTGAGGATAGGATAGGATAGTTGATAGGATAGGATAGAGCATACGATAGAGGATAGGATACATGGTATTGTGGGGTAGAGGATAGGATAGGATAGAGGATAGGATAGGATTGAGGATAGGATAGAGGCTAGGATATGATAGAGAATAGGATAGGATAGAGGATAGAATACGATAGAATATACGATATTATAGAGGAAAGGATAGGATAGAGAATAGGACAGGATAGAGGATAGAATAGGATTGAGGATAGGATAGGATAGAGGATAGGATAGGATAGAGGATAGGATAGGATAGAGGATAGGATATGATAGAGGATAGGATAGGATAGAGAATAGGATAGGATAGAGGATAGGATACGAGAGAAGATACGATATTATAGAGGAAAGGATAGGATAGAGAATAGGATAGGATAGAGGATAGGATAGGATTGAGGATAGGATAGGATAGAGGATTCGATAGGATAGAGGATATGATACGATAGAGGATAGGATAGGATAGAGAATAGGATTGGATAGAATATAGATAGGATAGAGGATAGAATAGGATAGAGGATAGGATAGCATAGAGGAAAGGATAGAATAGAGAATAGGATAGGATAGAGGATAGGATAGGATTGAGGATAGGATAGGATAGTTGATAGGATAGGGTAGAGCATAAGATAGAGGATAGGATAGGATAGGATAGAGAATAGGATAGGATACATGGTATTATAGGGTAGAGGATAGGATAGGATAGAGGAGAGGATAGAGGATTGGATAGGATAGAAGATAGGATAGAGGATTGGATAGGATAGAATATAGGATACGATAGAGGATAGGATATGATAGAGAATAGGATAGGATAGGATAGAGGATAAGATATGTTATTGGATAGGATAGAGGATAGGATAGGATAGACTATAGGATAGGATAGAGGATAGGGTAGGATAGAGAATAGGATAGGATAGAGGATAGGATAGGATAGAGGATAGGATAGAAGATTGGATAGGATAGAGGATAGGATAAGATAGAGGATAGGATAGGATAGAGGATAGGATAGAGGATTGGATAGGATAGAGGATAGGATACGATAGAGGATAGGATAGGATAGAGGATAGGATAGGAAAGAGGGTAGGATAGGATAGATGATATTATAGGAAAGAGGATAGGATATTACAGAGGCTAGGATATGATAGAGGATAACATAGGGGATTGGATAGGACAGAGGATAGGAGACGATAGAGGATAGGATAGGATGGAGGATAGGTAGGATAGAGGATAGGATAGGATAGAGGATAGGATAGGATAGAGGATATGATAATATAGAGGATAGGATAGGATAGAGGATACGATATTATAGAGGATACGATATTATAGAGGATAGGATAGGATAGATGATAGGATGGGATAGAGGATAGGATAGGATAGAGGATAGGATAGGATACAATATACGATATTATAGAGGATACGATATTATAGAGGATAGGATAGGATAGACGATAGGATAGGATAGAGGATAGGGTAGGGGATTGGATAGCATGGAGGATAGGATAGGATGGAGGATAGGATAGGATAGAGGATAGGATAGGATAGAGGATAGGTTACGATGGAAGATACGATATTATAGAGGAAAGGATAGGATAGAGTACAGGATAGGATGGAGGATAGGATAGAGGATAGGATACGATAAGATTATAGGATAGGATAGAGGATAGGATAGGATTGAGGATAGGATAGGATAGAGGATAGGATAGGATAGAGGATAGGATAGGATAGGACAGAGGATAGGATAGGATAGAGGATAGGATAGGATAGAGGATAGGATAGGATAGAGGATAGGATAGGATAGAGGATAGGATATGATAGAGGATAGGATAGGATAGAGGATGGGATAGGATAGAGGATAGGATAGGATAGAGGATAGGATAGGATAGAGGATAGGATAGGATAGAGGATAGGATAGGATAGAGGATAGGATACAATAGAAGATACGATATTATAGTGGAAAGGATAGGATAGAGAATAGGATAGGACAGAGGATAGGATATGATAGAGAATAGGATAGGACAGAGAATAGGATAGGATAGAGGATAGGATACGATAGAATATACGATATTATAGAGGAAAGGATAGGATAGAGAATAGGACAGGATAGAGGATAGAATAGGATTGAGGATAGGATAGGATAGAAGATAGGATAGGATAGAGGATAGGATAGGATAGAGGATAGGATATGATAGAGGATAGGATAGGATAGAGAATAAGATAGGATAGAGGATAGGATACGAGAGAAGATACGATATTATAGAGGAAAGGATAGGATAGAGAATAGGATAGGATAGAGGATAGGATAGGATTGAGGATAGGATAGGATAGAGGATTGGATAGGATAGAGGATAGGATACGAGAGAAGATACGATATTATAGAGGAAAGGATAGGATAGAGAATAGGATAGGATAGAGGATAGGATAGGATTGAGGATAGGATAGGATAGAGGATAGGATAGGATTGAGGATAGGATAGGATAGTTGATAGGATAGGGTAGAGCATAAGATAGAGGATAGGATAGGATAGGATAGAGAATAGGATAGGATACATGGTATTATAGGGTAGAGGATAGGATAGGATAGAGGAGAGGATAGAGGATTGGATAGGATAGAAGATAGGATAGAGGATTGGATAGGATAGAATATAGGATACGATAGAGGATAGGATATGATAGAGAATAGGATAGGATAGGATAGAGGATAAGATATGTTATTGGATAGGATAGAGGATAGGATAGGATAGACTATAGGATAGGATAGAGGATAGGGTAGGATAGAGAATAGGATAGGATAGAGGATAGGATAGGATAGAGGATAGGATAGAAGATTGGATAGGATAGAGGATAGGATAAGATAGAGGATAGGATAGGATAGAGGATAGGATAGAGGATTGGATAGGATAGAGGATAGAATACGATAGAGGATAGGATAGGATAGAGGATAGGATAGGAAAGAGGATAGGATAGGATAGATGATATTATAGGAAAGAGGATAGGATATTACAGAGGCTAGGATATGATAGAGGATAACATAGGGGATTGGATAGGACAGAGGATAGGAGACGATAGAGGATAGGATAGGATGGAGGATAGGTAGGATAGAGGATAGGATAGGATAGAGGATAGGATAGGATAGAGGATATGATAATATAGAGGATAGGATAGGATAGAGGATACGATATTATAGAGGATACGATATTATAGAGGATACGATAGGATAGACGATAGGATAGGATAGAGGATAGGGTAGGGGATTGGATAGCATGGTGGATAGGATAGGATGGAGGATAGGATAGGATAGAGGATAGGATAGGATAGAGGATAGGATAGGATAGAGGATAGGATAGGATAGAGGATAGGATAGGATTGAGGATAGGGTAGGGGATTGGATAGCATGGAGGATAGGATAGGATGGAGGATAGGATAGGATAGAGGATAGGATAGGATAGAGGATAGGTTACGATGGAAGATACGATATTATAGAGGAAAGGATAGGATAGAGTACAGGATAGGATGGAGGATAGGATAGAGGATAGGATACGATAAGATTATAGGATAGGATAGAGGATAGGATAGGATTGAGGATAGGATAGGATATAGGATAGGATAGGATAGAGGATAGGATAGGATAGAGGATAGGATAGGATAGAGGAGAGGATAGGATAGAGGATAGGATAGGAAAGAGGATAGGATAGGATAGATGATATTATAGGAAAGAGGATAGGATATTATAGAGGCTAGGATAGGATAGAGGATAACATAGGGGATTGGATAGGATAGAGGATAGGAGACGATAGAGGATAGGATAGGATGTAGGATACTATAGGATAGAGGATAAGATAGGATAGAGGATAGGATAGGATTGAGGATAGGATAGGATAGTTGATAGGATAGGGTAGAGCATAAGATAGAGGATAGGATAGGATAGGATAGAGAATAGGATAGGATACATGGTATTATAGGGTAGAGGATAGGATAGGATCGAGGAGAGGATAGAGGATTGGATAGGATAGAAGATAGGATAGAGGATTGGATAGGATAGAATATAGGATACGATAGAGGATAGGATATGATAGAGAATAGGATAGGATAGGATAGAGGATAAGATATGTTATTGGATAGGATAGAGGATACGATAGGATAAACTATAGGATAGGATAGAGGATAGGGTAGGATAGAGAATAGGATAGGATAGAGGATAGGATAGGATAGAGGATAGGATAGAAGATTGGATAGGATAGAGGATAGGATAAGATAGAGGATAGGATAGGATAGAGGATAGGATAGAGGATTGGATAGGATAGAGGATAGGATACGATAGAGGATAGGATAGGATAGAGGATAGGATAGGAAAGAGGATAGGTTACGATCGAAGATACGATATTATAGAGGAAAGGATAGGATAGAGTACAGTATAGGATGGAGGATAGGATAGAGGATAGGATACGATAAGATTATAGGATAGGATAGAGGATAGGATAGGATTGAGGATAGGATAGGATAGAGGATAGGATAGGATAGAGGCTAGAGGATAGGATAGGATAGAGGATAGGATAGGATAGGATTGAGGATAGGATAGGATTTAGGATAGGATAGATGATAGGATAGGATAGAGGATACTATAGGATAGAGGATACGATAGGATTGAGGATAGGATAGGAATGAGGATAGGATAGGGTTGAGGATAGGATAGGGGATTGGATAGGATGGAGGATAGGATAGGATGGAGGATAGGATAGGATAGAGGATAGGATAGGATAGAGGATACTATAGGATAGAGGATAGGATAGGATAGTGGATAGGATAGGATTGAGGATTGGATGGGATAGAGGATGGGTTAGGAAAGAGGATAGAATGGGATAGACGATAGGATAGGATAGAGGATAGGATAGGATAGAGGATATGATAGGATAGAGGATATGATAGGATAGAGGATAGGATAGGATAGAGGATAGGATAGGATAGAGGATAGGATAGGATAGAGGATAGGATGGGATAGAGGATAGGATCGGATAGAGGATAGGATAGGATAGAGGATAGGCTAGGATAGGCTTGAGGATAGGATAGGATTGAGGATAGGATAGGATAGAGGATAGGATCGGGGATTGGATAGGATGGAGGATAGGATAGGATGGAGGATAGGATAGGATAGAGGATAGGATAGGATCGGGGATAGGATGGAATAGAGAATAGGTTCGGATAGAGGGTAGGATAGGGGATTGGATAGGATTGAGGATAGGATAGGATAGAGGATGGGATAGGATTGAGGATAGGATAGGATAAAGGATAGGATAGGATAGAGGATAGGATAGGATAGAGGATTGGATACGATAGAAGATACGATATTATAGAGGAAAGGATAGGATAGAGTACAGTATAGGATGGAGGATAGGATAGAGGATAGGATACGATAAGATTATAGGATAGGATAGAGGATAGGATAGGATTGAGGATAGGATAGGATAGAGGATAGGATAGGATAGAGGCTAGAGGATAGGATAGGATAGAGGATAGGATAGGATAGGATTGAGGATAGGATAGGATAGAGGATAGGATAGGATAGAGGCTAGAGGATAGGATAGGATAGAGGATAGGATAGGATAGGATTGAGGATAGGATAGGATTTAGGATAGGATAGATGATAGGATAGGATAGAGGATACTATAGGATAGAGGATACGATAGGATAGAGGATAGGATAGGATAGAGGATAGGATAGGATAGAGGATAGGATGGGATAGAGGATAGGATCGGATAGAGGATAGGATAGGATAGAGGATAGGCTAGGATAGGCTTGAGGATAGGATAGGATTGAGGATAGGATAGGATAGAGGATAGGATCGGGGATTGGATAGGATGGAGGATAGGATAGGATGGAGGATAGGATAGGATAGAGGATAGGATAGGATCGAGGATAGGATGGAATAGAGAATAGGTTCGGATAGAGGGTAGGATAGGGGATTGGATAGGATTGAGGATAGGATAGGATAGAGGATGGGATAGGATTGAGGATAGGATAGGATAAAGGATAGGATAGGATAGAGGATAGGATAGGATAGAGGATTGGATACGATAGAAGATACGATATTATAGAGGAAAGGATAGGATAGAGTACAGTATAGGATGGAGGATAGGATAGAGGATAGGATACGATAAGATTATAGGATAGGATAGAGGATAGGATAGGATTGAGGATAGGATAGGATAGAGGATAGGATAGGATAGAGGCTAGAGGATAGGATAGGATAGAGGATAGGATAGGATAGGATTGAGGATAGGATAGGATTTAGGATAGGATAGATGATAGGATAGGATAGAGGATACTATAGGATAGAGGATACGATAGGATTGAGGATAGGATAGGAATGAGGATAGGATAGGATAGAGGATACGATATTATAGAGGATACGATATTTTAGAGGATAGGATAGGATAGATTATAGGATGGGATAGAGGATAGGATAGGATACAATATATGATATTATAGAGGATACGATATTATAGAGGATAGGATAGGATAGAGGATAGGATAGGATAGAGGATAGGATAGGATAGAGGATAGGAGACGATAGAGGATAGGATAGGATTGATGATAGGATAGGATACAGGATACAATATTAAATAGGATAGAGGATAGAATAGGATAGAGGATAGGATAGGATAGAGGATATGATAGGATAGAGGATAGGATAGAGGATAGGATAGGATAGAGGATAGGGTAAGATAGAGGATAGGATAGGATAGACGATATGATAATATAGAGGATAGGATAGGGTAGAGGATAGGATATGATAGGATAGAGGATAGGATAGGATAGAGGATAGGATAGGATAGAGGATAGGATATGATAGAGGATAGGATAGGATAGAGGATAGGATAGGATAGAGGATAGGATAGGATAGAGGATAACATAGGGGATTGGATAGGACAGAGGATAGGAGTCGATAGAGGATAGGATAGGATGGAGGATAGGATAGGATAGATGATAGGATAGGATAGAGGATAGGATAGGATACAATATACGATATTATAGAGGATACGATATTATAGAGGATAGGATTGTATTGAGGATAGGATGGGATTGACGATAGGATAGGATAGAGGATAGGATAGGATAGAGGATATTATAGTATAGAGGATAGGATACGATAGAGGATAGGATAGGATAGAGGATATGATAGGATAGAGGATAGGATAGGATAGAGGATAGGATAGGATAGATGATAGGATAGGATAGAGGATAGCATAGGATAGAGGATAGGATAGGATAGAGGATAGGATAGGATAGAGGATAGGATACGATAAGAGGATAGGAAAGGATAGAGGATAGGATAGGATTGAGGATAGGATAGGATAGAGGATAGGATAGGATAGAGGATAGGATAGGATAGAGGATAGGATAGGATGGGATTGAGGATAGGATAGGATTTAGGATAGGATAGATGATAGGATAGGATAGAGGATACTATAGGATAGAGGATACGATAGGATTGAGGATAGGATAGGAATGAGGATAGGATAGGATTGAGGATAGGATAGGGGATTGGATAGGATGGAGGATAGGATAGGATGGATGATAGGATAGGATAGAGGATAGGATAGGATAGAGGATACTATAGGATAGAGGATAGGATAGGATAGTGGATAGGATAGGATTGAGGATTGGATGGGATAGAGGATGGGTTAGGAAAGAGGATAGAATGGGATAGACGATAGCATAGGATAGAGGATAGGATAGGATAGAGGATATGATAGGATAGAGGATATGATAGGATACAGGATAGGATAGGATAGAGGATAGGATAGGATAGAGGATAGGATAGGATAGAGGATAGGATAGGATAGAGGATAGGATAGGATAGAGGATAGGATGGGATAGAGGATAGGATCGGATAGAGGATTGGATAGGATAGAGGATAGGATAGGATAGAGGATAGGCTAGGATAGGCTTGAGGATAGGATAGGATTGAGGATAGGATAGGATAGAGGATAGGATCGGGGATTGGATAGGATGGAGGATAGGATAGGATGGAGGATAGGATAGGATAGAGGATAGGATAGGATCGAGGATAGGATGGAATAGAGAATAGGTTCGGATAGAGGGTAGGATAGGGGATTGGATAGGATTGAGGATAGGATAGGATAGAGGATGGGATAGGATTGAGGATAGGATAGGATAAAGGATAGGATAGGATAGAGGATAGGATAGGATAGAGGATTGGATACGATAGAAGATACGATATTATAGAGGAAAGGATAGGATAGAGAATAGGATAGGATGGAGGATAGGATAGAGGATAGGATAGGATAAAGGATATGATAATATAGAGGATATGATAGGATAGAGGAGAGGATAGGGAAGAGGATAGGATAGGATAGAGGATACGATATTATAGAGGATACGATATTTTAGAGGATAGGATAGGATAGATTATAGGATGGGATAGAGGATAGGATAGGATACAATATAAGATATTATAGAGGATACGATATTATAGAGGATAGGATAGGATAGAGGATAGGATAGGATAGAGGATAGGATAGGATAGAGGATAGGAGACGATAGAGGATAGGATAGGATTGATGATAGGATAGGATACAGGATACAATATTAAATAGGATAGAGGATAGAATAGGATAGAGGATAGGATAGGATAGAGGATATGATAGGATAGAGGATATGATAGGATAGAGGATAGGATAGAGGATAGGATAGGATAGAGGATAGGGTAAGATAGAGGATAGGATAGGATAGACGATATGATAATATAGAGGATAGGATAGGGTAGAGGATAGGATATGATAGGATAGAGGATAGGATAGGATAGAGGATAGGATAGGATAGAGGATAGGATATGATAGAGGATAGGATAGGATAGAGGATAGGATAGGATAGAGGATAGGATAGGATAGAGGATAACATAGGGGATTGGATAGGACAGAGGATAGGAGTCGATAGAGGATAGGATAGGATGGAGGATAGGATAGGATAGATGATAGGATAGGATAGAGGATAGGATAGGATACAATATACGATATTATAGAGGATACGATATTATAGAGGATAGGATTGTATTGAGGATAGGATGGGATTGACGATAGGATAGGATAGAGGATAGGATAGGATAGAGGATATTATAGTATAGAGGATAGGATACGATAGAGGATAGGATAGGATAGAGGATATGATAGGATAGAGGATATGATAGGATAGAGGATAGGATAGGATAGAGGATAGGATAGGATAGATGATAGGATAGGATAGAGGATAGCATAGGATAGAGGATAGGATAGGATAGAGGATAGGATAGGATAGAGGATAGGATACGATAAGAGGATAGGAAAGGATAGAGGATAGGATAGGATTGAGGATAGGATAGGATAGAGGATAGGATAGGATAGAGGATAGGATAGGATAGAGGATAGGATAGGATGGGATTGAGGATAGGATAGGATTTAGGATAGGATAGATGATAGGATAGGATAGAGGATACTATAGGATAGAGGATACGATAGGATTGAGGATAGGATAGGAATGAGGATAGGATAGGATTGAGGATAGGATAGGGGATTGGATAGGATGGAGGATAGGATAGGATGGATGATAGGATAGGATAGAGGATAGGATAGGATAGAGGATACTATAGGATAGAGGATAGGATAGGATAGTGGATAGGATAGGATTGAGGATTGGATGGGATAGAGGATGGGTTAGGAAAGAGGATAGAATGGGATAGACGATAGGATAGGATAGAGGATAGGATAGGATAGAGGATATGATAGGATAGAGGATATGATAGGATACAGGATAGGATAGGATAGAGGATAGGATAGGATAGAGGATAGGATAGGATAGAGGATAGGATGGGATAGAGGATAGGATCGGATAGAGGATTGGATAGGATAGAGGATAGGATAGGATAGAGGATAGGCTAGGATAGGATTGAGGATAGGATAGGATTGAGGATAGGATAGGATAGAGGATAGGATCGGGGATTGGATAGGATGGAGGATAGGATAGGATGGAGGATAGGATAGGATAGAGGATAGGATAGGATCGAGGATAGCATGGAATAGAGGATAGGTTCGAATAGAGGGTAGGATAGGGGATTGGATAGGATTGAGGATAGGATAGGATAGAGGATGGGATAGGATTGAGGATAGGATAGGAAAGAGGATAGGATAGGGGATTGATAGGATAGAGATTAGGATGGGATAGAGGATATTATAGGATAGAGGATTGGATAGGATAGAGGATAGGATAGGATAGAGGATAGGATAGGATAGAGGATAGGATAGGATAGAGGATAGGATAGGATAGAGGATAGGATAGGATAGAGGATAGGATAGGATAGAGGGTAGGATAGGATAGAGGATAGGATGGGATAGAGGATAGGATAGGATAGATGATAGGGTAAGATAGAGGATAGGATAGGATAGACGATATGATAATATAGAGGATAGGATAGGATAGAGGATAGGATATGATAGGATAGAGGATAGGATAGGATAGAGGATAGGATAGGATAGAGGATAGGATATGATAGAGGATAGGATAGGATAGAGGATAGGATAGGATAGAGGATAGGATAGGATAGAGGATAACATAGGGGATTGGATAGGACAGAGGATAGGAGACGATAGAGGATAGGATAGGATGGAGGATAGGATAGGATAGATGATAGGATAGGATAGAGGATAGGATAGGATAGAGGATATGATAATATAGAGGATAGGATAGGATAGAGGAGAGGATAGGAAAGAGGATAGGATAGGATAGAGGATACGATATTATAGAGGATACGATATTATAGAGGATAGGATAGGATAGATGATAGGATGGGATAGAGGATAGGATAGGACAGAGGATAGGATAGGATACAATATACGATATTATAAAGGATACGATATTATAGAGGATAGGATAGGATAGACGATAGGATAGGATAGAGGATAGGATAGGATAGAGGATAGGATAGGATAGAGGATAGGATAGGATAGAGGATAGGATAGGATAGAGGATAGGATAGGATAGAGGATAGGATAGGATAGAGGATAGGATAGGATAGAGGATAGGATAGGATAGAGGATAGGATAGGATAGAGGATAGGATAGGATAGAGGATAGGATAGGATAGAGGATAGGATAGGATAGAGGATAGGATAGGATAGAGGATAGGATAGGATAGAGGATAGGATAGGATAGAGGATAGGATACGATAAGAGGATAGGAAAGGATAGAGGATAGGATAGGATTGAGGATAGGATAGGAATGAGGATAGTATAGGATAGAGGATAGGATAGGATAGAGGATACTATAGGATAGAGGATACGATAGGATTGAGGATAGGATAGGAATGAGGATAGGATAGGATGGAGGATAGGATAGGAGATTGGATAGGATTGAGGATAGGATAGGATAGAGGATGGGATAGGATTGAGGATAGGATAGGATAGAGGATGGGATAGGATTGAGGATAGGATAGGATAGAGTATAGAGTAGGATAGAGGATAGGATAGGATAGAGGATAGGATAGGATAGAGGATAACATAGGGGATTGGATAGGATAGAGGATAGGAGACGATAGAGGATAGGATAGGATTGATGATAGGATAGGATACAGGATACAATATTAAATAGGATAGAGGACAGAATAGGATAGAGGATAGGATAGGATAGAGGATAGGATAGGATAGAGGATAGGATTGTATTGAGGATTGGATGGGATTGACGATAGGATAGGATAGAGGATAGGATAGGATAGAGGATATTATAGTATAGAGGATAGGATACGATAGAGGATAGGATAGGATAGAGGATATGATAGGATAGAGGATAGGATAGGATAGAGGATAGGATAGGATAGAGGATAGGATAGGATAGAGGATAGGATAGGATAGAGGATAGGATAGGATAGAGGATAGGATAGGATAGAGGATAGGAGACGATAGAGGATAGGATAGGATTGATGATAGGATAGGATACAGGATACAATATTAAATAGGATAGAGGATAGAATAGGATAGAGGATAGGATAGGATAGAGGATATGATAGGATAGAGGATATGATAGGATAGAGGATAGGATAGGATAGAGGATAGGATAGGATAGAGGATAGGATAGGATCGAGGATAGGATGGAATAGAGGATAGGTTCGGATAGAGGGTAGGATAGGGGATTGGATAGGAGTGAGGATAGGATAGGATAGAGGATGGGATAGGATTGAGGATAGGATAGGATAGAGGATAGGATAGGGGATTGATAGGATAGAGATTAGGATGGGATAGAGGATATTATAGGATAGAGGATTGGATAGGATAGAGGATAGGATAGGATAGAGGATAGGATAGGATAGGATAGAGGATAGGATACGATAGAAGATAGGATAGGATAGAGGATAGGATAGGATAGAGGATAGGATAGGATAGAGGATAGGATAGGATAGAGGATAGGATAGGATAGAGGATAGGATAGGATAGAGGATAGGATAGGATAGAGGATACTATAGGATAGAGGATACAATAGGATTGAGGATAGGATAGGAATGAGGATAGGATAGGATTGAGGATAGGATAGGGGATTGGATAGGATGGAGGATAGGATAGGATGGAGGATAGGATAGGATAGAGGATAGGATAGGATTGAGGATACTATAGGATAGAGGATAGGATAGGATAGTGGATAGGATAGGATTGAGGATTGGATGGGATAGAGGATGGGATAGGAAAGAGGATAGAATGGGATCGAGGATAGGATTGGAGAGAGGATAGGATAGGATAGAGGATATGATAGGATAGAGGATATGATAGGATAGAGGATAGGATAGGATAGAGGATAGGATAGGATAGAGGATAGGATAGGATCGAGGATAGGATGGAATAGAGGATAGGTTCGGATAGAGGGTAGGATAGGGGATTGGATAGGATTGAGGATAGGATAGGATAGAGGATAGGATAGGATAGGATAGAGGATAGGATAGGATAGAGGAGAGGATAGGATAGAAGATAGGATACTATAGAGGATACGATATTATAGAGGATAGGATAGGATAGATTATACGATGGGATAGAGGATAGGATAGGATAGAGGACAGGATAGGATACAATATAAGATATTATAGAGGATACGATATTATAGAGGATAGGATAGGATAGAGGATAGGATAGGATAGAGGGTAGGATAGGATAGAGGATAGGATAGGATAGAGGATAGGATAGGATAGAGGATACGATAGGATTGAGGATAGGATAGGAATGAGGATAGGATAGGATGGAGGATAGGATGGGAGATTGGATAGGATTGAGGATAGGATAGGATAGAGGATGGGATAGGATTGAGGATAGGATAGGATAGAGGATGGGATAGGATTGAGGATAGGATAGGATAGAGTATAGAGTAGGATAGAGGATAGGATAGGATAGAGGATAGGATAGGATAGAGGATAACATAGGGGATTGGATAGGATAGAGGATAGGAGACGATAGAGGATAGGATAGGATTGATGATAGGATAGGATACAGGATACAATATTAAATAGGATAGAGGACAGAATAGGATAGAGGATAGGATAGGATAGAGGATAGGATAGGATAGAGGATAGGATTGTATTGAGGATTGGATGGGATTGACGATAGGATAGGATAGAGGATAGGATAGGATAGAGGATATTATAGTATAGAGGATAGGATACGATAGAGGATAGGATAGGATAGAGGATATGATAGGATAGAGGATAGGATAGGGTAGAGGATAGGATAGGATAGAGGATAGGATAGGATAGAGGATAGGATAGGATAGAGGATAGGATAGGATAGAGGATAGGATAGGATAGAGGATAGGATAGGATAGAGGATAGGAGACGATAGAGGATAGGATAGGATTGATGATAGGATAGGATACAGGATACAATATTAAATAGGATAGAGGATAGAATAGGATAGAGGATAGGATAGGATAGAGGATATGATAGGATAGAGGATATGATAGGATAGAGGATAGGATAGGATAGAGGATAGGATAGGATAGAGGATAGGATAGGATCGAGGATAGGATGGAATAGAGGATAGGTTCGGATAGAGGGTAGGATAGGGGATTGGATAGGAGTGAGGATAGGATAGGATAGAGGATGGGATAGGATTGAGGATAGGATAGGATAGAGGATAGGATAGGGGATTGATAGGATAGAGATTAGGATGGGATAGAGGATATTATAGGATAGAGGATTGGATAGGATAGAGGATAGGATAGGATAGAGGATAGGATAGGATAGGATAGAGGATAGGATACGATAGAAGATAGGATAGGATAGAGGATAGGATAGGATAGAGGATAGGATAGGATAGAGGATAGGATAGGATAGAGGATAGGATAGGATAGAGGATAGGATAGGATAGAGGATAGGATAGGATAGAGGATACTATAGGATAGAGGATACAATAGGATTGAGGATAGGATAGGAATGAGGATAGGATAGGATTGAGGATAGGATAGGGGATTGGATAGGATGGAGGATAGGATAGGATGGAGGATAGGATAGGATAGAGGATAGGATAGGATTGAGGATACTATAGGATAGAGGATAGGATAGGATAGTGGATAGGATAGGATTGAGGATTGGATGGGATAGAGGATGGGATAGGAAAGAGGATAGAATGGGATCGAGGATAGGATTGGATAGAGGATAGGATAGGATAGAGGATATGATAGGATAGAGGATATGATAGGATAGAGGATAGGATAGGATAGAGGATAGGATAGGATAGAGGATAGGATAGGATCGAGGATAGGATGGAATAGAGGATAGGTTCGGATAGAGGGTAGGATAGGGGATTGGATAGGATTGAGGATGGGATAGGATAGAGGATGGGATAGGATTGAGGATAGGATAGGATAGAGGATAGGATAGGGGATTGATAGGATAGAGATTAGGATGGGATAGAGGATATTATAGGATAGAGGATTGGATAGGATAGAGGATAGGATAGGATAGAGGATAGGATAGGATAGGATAGAGGATAGGATAGGATAGAAGATAGGATACTATAGAGGATACGATATTATAGAGGATAGGATAGGATAGATTATACGATGGGATAGAGGATAGGATAGGATAGAGGACAGGATAGGATACAATATAAGATATTATAGAGGATACGATATTATAGAGGATAGGATAGGTTAGAGGATAGGATAGGATAGAGGGTAGGATAGGATAGAGGATAGGATAGGATAGAGGATAGGATAGGATAGAGGATAGGATAGGATAGAGGATAGGATAGGATAGAGGATAGGATAGGATAGAGGGTAGGATAGGATAGAGGATAGGATGGGATAGAGGATAGGATAGGATAGATGATAGGGTATGATAGAGGATAGGATAGGATAGAGGATAGGATAGGATAGAGGATAGGATAGGATAGAGGATAGGATACGATAAGAGGATAGGAAAGGATAGAGGATAGGATAGGATTGAGGATAGGATATAATAGAGGATAGGATAGGATAGAGGATAGGATAGGATAGGATTGAGGATAGGATAGGAATGAGGATAGTATAGGATAGAGGATAGGATAGGATAGAGGATACTATAGGATAGAGGATACGATAGGATTGAGGATAGGATAGGAATGAGGATAGGATAGGATGGAGGATAGGATAGGAGATTGGATAGGATTGAGGATAGGATAGGATAGAGGATGGGATAGGATTGAGGATAGGATAGGATAGAGGATGGGATAGGATTGAGGATAGGATAGGATAGAGTATAGAGTAGGATAGAGGATAGGATAGGATAGAGGATAGGATAGGATAGAGGATAACATAGGGGATTGGATAGGATAGAGGATAGGAGACGATAGAGGATAGGATAGGATTGATGATAGGATAGGATACAGGATACAATATTAAATAGGATAGAGGACAGAATAGGATAGAGGATAGGATAGGATAGAGGATAGGATAGGATAGAGGATAGGATTGTATTGAGGATTGGATGGGATTGACGATAGGATAGGATAGAGGATAGGATAGGATAGAGGATATTATAGTATAGAGGATAGGATACGATAGAGGATAGGATAGGATAGAGGATATGATAGGATAGAGGATAGGATAGGATAGAGGATAGGATAGGATAGAGGATAGGATAGGATAGAGGATAGGATAGGATAGAGGATAGGATAGGATAGAGGATAGGATAGGATAGAGGATAGGAGACGATAGAGGATAGGATAGGATTGATGAAAGGATAGGATACAGGATACAATATTAAATAGGATAGAGGATAGAATAGGATAGAGGATAGGATAGGATAGAGGATATGATAGGATAGAGGATATGATAGGATAGAGGATAGGATAGGATAGAGGATAGGATAGGATAGAGGATAGGATAGGATCGAGGATAGGATGGAATAGAGGATAGGTTCGGATAGAGGGTAGGATAGGGGATTGGATAGGATTGAGGATGGGATAGGATAGAGCATGGGATAGGATTGAGGATAGGATAGGATAGAGGATAGGATAGGGGATTGATAGGATAGAGATTAGGATGGGATAGAGGATATTATAGGATAGAGGATTGGATAGGATAGAGGATAGGATAGGATAGAGGATAGGATAGGATAGGATAGAGGATAGGATAGGATAGAAGATAGGATACTATAGAGGATACGATATTATAGAGGATAGGATAGGATAGATTATACGATGGGATAGAGGATAGGATAGGATAGAGGACAGGATAGGATACAATATAAGATATTATAGAGGATACGATATTATAGAGGATAGGATAGGTTAGAGGATAGGATAGGATAGAGGGTAGGATAGGATAGAGGATAGGATAGGATAGAGGATAGGATAGGATAGAGGATAGGATAGGATAGAGGATAGGATAGGATAGAGGATAGGATAGGATAGAGGGTAGGATAGGATAGAGGATAGGATGGGATAGAGGATAGGATAGGATAGATGATAGGGTATGATAGAGGATAGGATAGGATAGAGGATAGGATAGGATAGAGGATAGGATAGGATAGAGGATAGGATACGATAAGAGGATAGGAAAGGATAGAGGATAGGATAGGATTGAGGATAGGATATAATAGAGGATAGGATAGGATAGAGGATAGGATAGGATAGGATTGAGGATAGGATAGGAATGAGGATAGTATAGGATAGAGGATAGGATAGGATAGAGGATACTATAGGATAGAGGATAGGATAGGATTGAGGATAGGATAGGAATGAGGATAGGATAGGATGGAGGATAGGATAGGAGATTGGATAGGATTGAGGATAGGATAGGATAGAGGATGGGATAGGATTGAGGATAGGATAGGATAGAGGATGGGATAGGATTGAGGATAGGATAGGATAGAGTATAGAGTAGGATAGAGGATAGGATAGGATAGAGGATAGGATAGGATAGAGGATAACATAGGGGATTGGATAGGATAGAGGATAGGAGACGATAGAGGATAGGATAGGATTGATGATAGGATAGGATACAGGATACAATATTAAATAGGATAGAGGACAGAATAGGATAGAGGATAGGATAGGATAGAGGATAGGATAGGATAGAGGATAGGATTGTATTGAGGATTGGATGGGATTGACGATAGGATAGGATAGAGGATAGGATAGGATAGAGGATATTATAGTATAGAGGATAGGATACGATAGAGGATAGGATAGGATAGAGGATATGATAGGATAGAGGATAGGATAGGATAGAGGATAGGATAGGATAGAGGATAGGATAGGATAGAGGATAGGATAGGATAGAGGATAGGATAGGATAGAGGATAGGATAGGATAGAGGATAGGAGACGATAGAGGATAGGATAGGATTGATGAAAGGATAGGATACAGGATACAATATTAAATAGGATAGAGGATAGAATAGGATAGAGGATAGGATAGGATAGAGGATATGATAGGATAGAGGATATGATAGGATAGAGGAGAGGATAGGATAGAGGATAGGATAGGATAGAGGATAGGATAGGATCGAGGATAGGATGGAATAGAGGATAGGTTCGGATAGAGGGTAGGATAGGGGATTGGATAGGAGTGAGGATAGGATAGGATAGAGGATGGGATAGGATTGAGGATAGGATAGGATAGAGGATAGGATAGGGGATCGATAGGATAGAGATTAGGATGGGATAGAGGATATTATAGGATAGAGGATTGGATAGGATAGAGGATAGGATAGGATAGAGGATAGGATAGGATAGGATAGAGGATAGGATACGATAGAAGATAGGATAGGATAGAGGATAGGATAGGATAGAGGATAGGATAGGATAGAGGATAGGATAGGATAGAGGATAGGATAGGATAGAGGATAGGATAGGATAGAGGATAGGATAGGATAGAGGATACTATAGGATAGAGGATACAATTGGATTGATGATAGGATAGGAATGAGGATAGGATAGGATTGAGGATAGGATAGGGGATTGGATAGGATGGAGGATAGGATAGGATGGAGGATAGGATAGGATAGAGGATAGGATAGGATTGAGGATACTATAGGATAGAGGATAGGATAGGATAGTGGATAGGATAGGATTGAGGATTGGATGGAATAGAGGATGGGATAGGAAAGAGGATAGAATGGGATCGAGGATAGGATTGGATAGAGGATAGGATAGGATAGAGGATATGATAGGATAGAGGATATGATAGGATAGAGGATAGGATAGGATAGAGGATAGGATAGGATAGAGGATAGGATAGGATCGAGGATAGGATGGAATAGAGGATAGGTTCGGATAGAGTGTAGGATAGGGGATTGGATAGGATTGAGGATAGGATAGGATAGAGGATGGGATAGGATTGAGGATAGGATAGGATAGAGGATAGGATAGGGGATTGATAGGATAGAGATTAGGATGGGATAGAGGATATTATAGGATAGAGGATTGGATAGGATAGAGGATAGGATAGGATAGAGGATAGGATAGGATAGGATAGAGGATAGGATAGGATAGAAGATAGGATACTATAGAGGATAGGATATGATAGAGGATAGGATAGGATATGAGATTGAATTGGATAAAGGATAGGATAGGATAGAGGATAGGATAGGATAGAGGATTGGATACGATAGAAGATACGATATTATAGAGGAAAGGATAGGATAGAGAATAGGATAGGATGGAGGATAGGATAGAGGATAGGATAGGATAGAGGATATGATAATATAGAGGATAGGATAGGATAGAGGAGAGGATAGGAAAGAGGATAGGATAGGATAGAGGATACGATATTATAGAGGATACGATATTATAGAGGATAGGATAGGATAGATTATAGGATGGGATAGAGGATAGGATAGGATAGAGGATAGGATAGGATACAATATAAGATATTATAGAGGATACGATATTATAGAGGATAGGATAGGATAGAGGATAGGATAGGATAGAGGATAGGATACGATAGAAGATACGATATTATAGAGGAAAGGATAGGATAGAGAATAGGATAGGATGGAGGATAGGATAGAGGATAGGATAGGATAGAGGATATGATAATATAGAGGATAGGATAGGATAGAGGAGAGGATAGGAAAGAGGATAGGATAGGATAGGGGATAGGATAGGATAGGATAGAGGATAGGATAGGATAGAGGATAGGATAGGATAGAGGATAGGATAGGATAGAGGATAGGATAGGATAGAGGATAGGATAGGATAGAGGATAGGGTAAGATAGAGGATAGGATAGGATAGACGATATGATAATATAGAGGATAGGATAGGATAGAGGATAGGATAGGATAGAGGATAGGATAGGATAGAGGATAGGATAGGATAGAGTATAGGATAGGATAGAGGATAGGATAGGATAGAGGATAGGATAGGATAGGATTGAGGATAGGATACGATAGAGGATAGGATAGGATAGAGTATTGGATTATATTGAGGATAGGATAGGATTGAGGAAAGGATAGAGGATTGGATAGGATAAAGGATAGGATAGGATAGTGTTGAGGATAGGATAGGATAGAGGATAGGATAGGATAGAGGATAGGATAGGATTGAGGATAGGGTAGGGGATTGGATAGCATGGAGGATAGGATAGGATGGAGGATAGGATAGGATAGAGGATAGGATAGGATAGAGGATAGGTTACGATAGAAGATACGATATTATAGAGGAAAGGATAGGATAGAGTACAGGATAGGATGGAGGATAGGATAGAGGATAGGATACGATAAGATTATAGGATAGGATGGAGGATAGGATAGAGGATAGGATAGGATAGAGGATATGATAATATAGAGGATAGGATAGGATAGAGGAGAGGATAGGAAAGAGGATAGGATAGGATAGGGGATAGGATAGGATAGGATAGAGGATAGGATAGGATAGAGGATAGGATAGGATAGAGGATAGGATAGGATAGAGGATAGGATAGGATAGAGGATAGGATAGGATAGAGGATAGGGTAAGATAGAGGATAGGATAGGATAGACGATATGATAATATAGAGGATAGGATAGGATAGAGGATAGGATAGGATAGAGGATAGGATAGGATAGAGGATAGGATAGGATAGAGTATAGGATAGGATAGAGGATAGGATAGGATAGAGGATAGGATAGGATAGGATTGAGGATAGGATACGTTAGAGGATAGGATAGGATAGAGTATTGGATTATATTGAGGATAGGATAGGATTGAGGAAAGGATAGAGGATTGGATAGGATAAAGGATAGGATAGGATAGTATTGAGGATAGGATAGGATAGAGGTTAGGATAGGAAAGAGGATAGGATAGGATTGAGGATAGGGTAGGGGATTGGATAGCATGGAGGATAGGATAGGATGGAGGATAGGATAGGATAGGGGATAGGATAGGATAGAGGATAGGTTACGATAGAAGATACGATATTATAGAGGAAAGGATAGGATAGAGTACAGGATAGGATGGAGGATAGGATAGAGGATAGGATACGATAAGATTATAGGATAGGATAGAGGATAGGATAGGATTGAGGATAGGATAGGATAGAGGATAGGATAGGATATAGGATAGGATAGGATAGAGGATAGGATAGGATAGGATTGAGGATAGGATAGGATTTAGGATAGGATAGATGATAGGATAGGATAGAGGATACTATAGGATAGAGGATACGATAGGATTGAGGATGGGATAGGAAAGAGGATAGAATGGGATAGAGGATAGGATAGGATAGAGGATAGGATAGGATAGAGGATATGATAGGATAGAGGATATGATAGGATAGTGGATAGGATAGGATAGAGGATAGGATAGGATAGAGGATAGGATAGGATAGAGGATAGGATAGGATAGAGGATAGGATAGGATAGGATAGAGGATAGGATAGGATAGAAGATAGGATACTATAGAGGATAGGATACGATAGAGGATAGGATAGGATATGAGATTGAATTGGATAAAGGATAGGATAGGATAGAGGATAGGATAGGATAGAGGATTGGATACGATAGAAGATACGATATTATAGAGGAAAGGATAGGATAGAGAATAGGATAGGATGGAGGATAGGATAGAGGATAGGATAGGATAGAGGATATGATAATATAGAGGATAGGATAGGATAGAGGAGAGGATAGGAAAGAGGATAGGATAGGATAGAGGATACGATATTATAGAGGATACGATATTATAGAGGATAGGATAGGATAGATTATAGGATGGGATAGAGGATAGGATAGGATAGAGGATAGGATAGGATACAATATAAGATATTATAGAGGATACGATATTATAGAGGATACGATATTATAGAGGATAGGATAGGATAGAGGATAGGATAGGATAGAGGATAGGATAGGATAGAGGATAGGATAGGATAGAGGATAGGATAGGATAGAGGATAGGATAGGATAGAGGATAGGATAGGATAGAGGATAGGATAGGATAGAGGATAGGATAGGATAGAGGATAGGATAGGATAGAGGATAGGATAGGATAGAGGATAGGATAGGATAGAGGATAGGATAGGATAGAGGATATGATGGGATAGAGGATAGGATAGGATAGAGGATAGGGTAAGATAGAGGATAGGATAGGATAGACGATATGATAATATAGAGGATAGGATAGGATAGAGGATAGGATATGATAGGATAGAGGATAGGATAGGATAGAGGATAGGATAGGATAGAGGATAGGATATGATAGAGGATAGGATAGGATAGAGGATAGGATAGGATAGAGGATAGGATAGGATAGAGGATAACATAGGGGATTGGATAGGACAGAGGATAGGAGACGATAGAGGATAGGATAGGATGGAGGATAGGATAGGATAGATGATAGGATAGGATAGAGGATAGGATAGGATAGAGGATATGATAATATAGAGGATAGGATAGGATAGAGGAGAGGATAGGAAAGAGGATAGGATAGGATAGAGGATACGATATTATAGAGGATACGATATTATAGAGGATAGGATAGGATAGATGATAGGATGGGATAGAGGATAGGATAGGATAGAGGATAGGATAGGATACAATATACGATATTATAGAGGATACGATATTATAGAGGATAGGATAGGATAGACGATAGGATAGGATAGAGGATAGGATAGAATAGAGGATAGGATAGGATAGAGGATAGGATAGGATAGAGGATAGGATAGGATAGAGGATAGGATAGGATAGAGGATAGGATAGGATAGAGGATAGGATAGGATAGAGGATAGGATAGGATAGAGGATAGGATAGGATAGAGGATAGGATAGGATAGAGGATAGGATAGGATAGAGGATAGGATAGGATAGAGGATAGGATAGGATAGAGGATAGGATAGGATAGAGGATAGGATAGGATAGAGGATAGGATAGGATAGAGGATAGGATACGATAAGAGGATAGGAAAGGATAGAGGATAGGATAGGATTGAGGATAGGATATAATAGAGGATAGGATAGGATAGAGGATAGGATAGGATAGGATTGAGGATAGGATAGGATTGAGGATAGTATAGGATAGAGGATAGGATAGGATAGAGGATACTATAGGATAGAGGATACGATAGGATTGAGGATAGGATAGGAATGAGGATAGGATAGGATTGAGGATAGGATAGGAGATTGGATAGGATTGAGGATAGGATAGGATAGAGGATGGGATAGGATTGAGGATAGGATAGGATAGAGGATGGGATAGGATTGAGGATAGGATAGGATAGAGTATAGAGTAGGATAGAGGATAGGATAGGATAGAGGATAGGATAGGATAGAGGATAACATAGGGGATTGGATAGGATAGAGGATAGGAGACGATAGAGGATAGGATAGGATTGATGATAGGATAGGATACAGGATACAATATTAAATAGGATAGAGGATAGAATAGGATAGAGGATAGGATAGGATAGAGGATAGGATTGTATTGAGGATTGGATGGGATTGACGATAGGATAGGATAGAGGATAGGATAGGATAGAGGATATTATAGTATAGAGGATAGGATACGATAGAGGATAGGATAGGATAGAGGATATGATAGGATAGAGGATAGGATAGGATAGAGGATAGGATAGGATAGAGGATAGGATAGGATAGAGGATAGGATAGGATAGAGGATAGGATTGGATAGAGGATAGGATAGGATAGAAGATAGGATAGGATAGAGGATAGGATAGGATAGAGGATAGGATAGGATAGAGGATAGGAGACGATAGAGGATAGGATAGGATTGATGATAGGATAGGATACAGGATACAATATTAAATAGGATAGAGGATAGAATAGGATATAGGATAGGATAGGATAGAGGATAGGATAGGATAGAGGATAGGATAGGATAGAGGATAGGATAGGATAGAGGATAGGATAGGATAGAGGATAGGATAGGATAGAGGATAGGAGACGATAGAGGATAGGATAGGATTGATGATAGGATAGGATACAGGATACAATATTAAATAGGATAGAGGATAGAATAGGATAGAGGATAGGATAGGATAGAGGATATGATAGGATAGAGGATATGATAGGATAGAGGATAGGATAGGATAGAGGATAGGATAGGATAGAGGATAGGATAGGATCGAGGATAGGATGGAATAGAGGATAGGTTCGGATAGAGGGTAGGATAGGGGATTGGATAGGATTGAGGATAGGATAGGATAGAGGATGGGATAGGATTGAGGATAGGATAGGATAGAGGATAGGATAGGGGATTGATAGGATAGAGATTAGGATGGGATAGAGGATATTATAGGATAGAGGATTGGATAGGATAGAGGATAGGATAGGATAGAGGATAGGATAGGATAGGATAGAGGATAGGATACGATAGAAGTTAGGATACTATAGAGGATAGGATATGATAGAGGATAGGATAGGATATGAGATTGAATTGGATAAAGGATAGGATAGGATAGAGGATAGGATAGGATAGAGGATTGGATACGATAGAAGATACGATATTATAGAGGAAAGGATAGGAGAGAGAATAGGATAGGATGGAGGATAGGATAGAGGATAGGATAGGATAGAGGATATGATAATATAGAGGATAGGATAGGAAAGAGGAGAGGATAGGAAAGAGGATAGGATAGGATAGAGGATACGATATTATAGAGGATACGATATTATAGAGGATAGGATAGGATAGATGATAGGATGGGATAGAGGATAGGATAGGATAGAGGATAGGATAGGATACAATATAAGATATTATAGAGGATACGATATTATAGAGGATAGGATAGGATAGAGGATAGGATAGGATAGAGGATAGGATAGGATAGAGGATAGGATAGGATAGAGGATAGGATAGGATAGAGGATACGATAGGATAGAGGATAGGATAGGATAGAGGATAGGATAGTATAGAGGATAGGATAGGATAGAGGATAGGATAGGATAGAGGATAGGATAGGATAGAGGATAGGATAGGATAGAGGATAGGATAGGATAGAGGATAGGATAGGATAGAGGATAGGATAGGATAGAGGATAGGATAGGATAGAGGATAGGATAGGATAGAGGATAGGATAGGATAGAGGATAGGATAGGATAGAGGATAGGATAGGATAGAGGATAGGATAGGATAGAGGATAGGATAGGATAGAGGATACTATAGGATAGAGGATACAATAGGATTGAGGATTGGATGGGATTGACGATAGGATAGGATAGAGGATAGGATAGGATAGAGGATATTATAGTATAGAGGATAGGATACGATAGAGGATAGGATAGGATAGAGGATATGATAGGATAGAGGATAGGATAGGATAGAGGATAGGATAGGATAGAGGATAGGATAGGATAGAGGATAGGATAGGATAGAGGATAGGATAGGATAGAGGATAGGATAGGATAGAAGATAGGATAGGATAGAGGATAGGATAGGATAGAGGATAGGATAGGATAGAGGATAGGAGACGATAGAGGATAGGATAGGATTGATGATAGGATAGGATACAGGATACAATATTAAATAGGATAGAGGATAGAAAAGGATAGAGGATAGGATAGGATAGAGGATAGGATAGGATAGAGGATAGGATAGGATAGAGGATAGGATAGGATAGAGGATAGGATAGGATAGAGGATAGGATAGGATAGAGGATAGGATAGGATAGAGGATAGGAGACGATAGAGGATAGGATAGGATTGATGATAGGATAGGATACAGGATACAATATTAAATAGGATAGAGGATAGAATAGGATAGAGGATAGGATAGGATAGAGGATAGGATAGGATAGAGGATAGGATAGGATAGCGGATAGGATAGGATAGAGGATAGGATAGGATAGAGGATAGGATAGGATAGAGGATAGGAGACGATAGAGGATAGGATAGGATTGATGATAGGATAGGATACAGGATACAATATTAAATAGGATAGAGGATAGAATAGGATAGAGGATAGGATAGGATAGAGGATATGATAGGATAGAGGATATGATAGGATAGAGGATAGGATAGGATAGAGGATAGGATAGGATAGAGGATAGGATAGGATCGAGGATAGGATGGAATAGAGGATAGGTTCGGATAGAGGGTAGGATAGGGGATTGGATAGGATTGAGGATAGGATAGGATAGAGGATGGGATAGGATTGAGGATAGGATAGGATAGAGGATAGGATAGGGGATTGATAGGATAGAGATTAGGATGGGATAGAGGATATTATAGGATAGAGGATTGGATAGGATAGAGGATAGGATATGATAGAGGATAGGATAGGATAGGATAGAGGATAGGATACGATAGAAGATAGGATACTATAGAGGATAGGATATGATAGAGGATAGGATAGGATATGAGATTGAATTGGATAAAGGATAGGATAGGATAGAGGATAGGATAGGATAGAGGATTGGATACGATAGAAGATACGATATTATAGAGGAAAGGATAGGAGAGAGAATAGGATAGGATGGAGGATAGGATAGAGGATAGGATAGGATAGAGGATATGATAATATAGAGGATAGGATAGGAAAGAGGAGAGGATAGGAAAGAGGATAGGATAGGATAGAGGATACGATATTATAGAGGATACGATATTATAGAGGATAGGATAGGATAGATGATAGGATGGGATAGAGGATAGGATAGGATAGAGGATAGGATAGGATACAATATAAGATATTATAGAGGATACGATATTATAGAGGATAGGATAGGATAGAGGATAGGATAGGATAGAGGATAGGATAGGATAGAGGATAGGATAGGATAGAGGATAGGATAGGATAGAGGATAGGATAGGATAGAGGATAGGATAGGATAGAGGATAGGATAGTATAGAGGATAGGATAGGATAGAGGATAGGATAGGATAGAGGATAGGATAGGATAGAGGATAGGATAGGATAGAGGATAGGATAGGATAGAGGATAGGATAGGATAGAGGATAGGATAGGATAGAGGATAGGATAGGATAGAGGATAGGATAGGATAGAGGATAGGATAGGATAGAGGATAGGATAGGATAGAGGATAGGATAGGATAGAGGATACTATAGGATAGAGGATACAATAGGATTGAGGATTGGATGGGATTGACGATAGGATAGGATAGAGGATAGGATAGGATAGAGGATATTATAGTATAGAGGATAGGATACGATAGAGGATAGGATAGGATAGAGGATATGATAGGATAGAGGATAGGATAGGATAGAGGATAGGATAGGATAGAGGATAGGATAGGATAGAGGATAGGATAGGATAGAGGATAGGATAGGATAGAGGATAGGATAGGATAGAAGATAGGATAGGATAGAGGATAGGATAGGATAGAGGATAGGATAGGATAGAGGATAGGAGACGATAGAGGATAGGATAGGATTGATGATAGGATAGGATACAGGATACAATATTAAATAGGATAGAGGATAGAATAGGATAGAGGATAGGATAGGATAGAGGATAGGATAGGATAGAGGATAGGATAGGATAGAGGATAGGATAGGATAGAGGATAGGATAGGATAGAGGATAGGAGACGATAGAGGATAGGATATTATAGAGGAAAGGATAGGAGAGAGAATAGGATAGGATGGAGGATAGGATAGAGGATAGGATAGGATAGAGGATATGATAATATAGAGGATAGGATAGGAAAGAGGAGAGGATAGGAAAGAGGATAGGATAGGATAGAGGATACGATATTATAGAGGATACGATATTATAGAGGATAGGATAGGATAGATGATAGGATGGGATAGAGGATAGGATAGGATAGAGGATAGGATAGGATACAATATAAGATATTATAGAGGATACGATATTATAGAGGATAGGATAGGATAGAGGATAGGATAGGATAGAGGATAGGATAGGATAGAGGATAGGATAGGATAGAGGATAGGATAGGATAGAGGATACGATAGGATAGAGGATACTATAGGATAGAGGATACAATAGGATTGAGGATTGGATGGGATTGACGATAGGATAGGATAGAGGATAGGATAGGATAGAGGATATTATAGTATAGAGGATAGGATACGATAGAGGATAGGATAGGATAGAGGATATGATAGGATAGAGGATAGGATAGGATAGAGGATAGGATAGGATAGAGGATAGGATAGGATAGAGGATAGGATAGGATAGAGGATAGGATAGGATAGAGGATAGGATAGGATAGAAGATAGGATAGGATAGAGGATAGGATAGGATAGAGGATAGGATAGGATAGAGGATAGGAGACGATAGAGGATAGGATAGGATTGATGATAGGATAGGATACAGGATACAATATTAAATAGGATAGAGGATAGAATAGGATAGAGGATAGGATAGGATAGAGAATAGGATAGGATAGAGGATAGGATAGTATAGAGGATAGGATAGGATAGAGGATAGGATAGGATAGAGGATAGGATAGGATAGAGGATAGGATACGATAGAAGATAGGATACTATAGAGGATAGGATATGATAGAGGATAGGATAGGATATGAGATTGAATTGGATAAAGGATAGGATAGGATAGAGGATAGGATAGGATAGAGGATTGGATACGATAGAAGATACGATATTATAGAGGAAAGGATAGGAGAGAGAATAGGATAGGATGGAGGATAGGATAGAGGATAGGATAGGATAGAGGATATGATAATATAGAGGATAGGATAGGAAAGAGGAGAGGATAGGAAAGAGGATAGGATAGGATAGAGGATACGATATTATAGAGGATACGATATTATAGAGGATAGGATAGGATAGATGATAGGATGGGATAGAGGATAGGATAGGATAGAGGATAGGATAGGATACAATATAAGATATTATAGAGGATACGATATTATAGAGGATAGGATAGGATAGAGGATAGGATAGGATAGAGGATAGGATAGGATAGAGGATAGGATAGGATAGAGGATAGGATAGGATAGAGGATACGATAGGATAGAGGATAGGATAGGATAGAGGATAGGATAGTATAGAGGATAGGATAGGATAGAGGATAGGATAGGATAGAGGATAGGATAGGATAGAGGATAGGATAGGATAGAGGATAGGATAGGATAGAGGATAGGATAGGATAGAGGATAGGATAGGATAGAGGATAGGATAGGATAGAGGATAGGATAGGATAGAGGATAGGATAGGATAGAGGATGGATAGGATAGAGGATAGGATAGGATAGAGGATAGGATAGGATAGAGGATACTATAGGATAGAGGATACAATAGGATTGAGGATAGGATAGGAATGAGGATAGGATAGGATTGAGGATAGGATAGGGGATTGGATAGGATGGAGGATAGGATAGGATGGAGGATAGGATAGGATAGAGGATAGGATAGGATTGAGGATACTATAGGATAGAGGATAGGATAGGATAGTGGATAGGATAGGATTGAGGATTGGATGGGATAGAGGATGGGATAGGAAAGAGGATAGAATGGGATAGAGGATAGGATTGGATAGAGGATAGGATAGGATAGAGGATATGATAGGATAGAGGATATGATAGGATAGAGGATAGGATAGGATAGAGGATAGGATAGGATAGAGGATAGGATAGGATCGAGGATAGGATGGAATAGAGGATAGGATCGGCTAGAGGGTAGGATAGGGGATTGGATAGGATTGAGGATAGGATAGGATAGAGGATGGGATAGGATTGAAGATAGGATAGGATAGAGGATAGGATAGGGGATTGATAGGATAGAGATTAGGATGGGATAGAGGATATTATAGGATAGAGGATTGGATAGGATAGAGGATAGGATAGGATAGAGGATAGGATAGGATAAGATAGAGGATAGGATAGGATAGAGGATAGGATAGGATATGAGATTGAATTGGATAAAGGATAGGATAGGATAGAGGATAGGATAGGATAGAGGATTGGATACGATAGAAGATACAATATTATAGAGGAAAGGATAGGATAGAGAATAGGATAGGATGGAGGATAGGATAGAGGATAGGATAGGATAGAGGATATGATAATATAGAGGATAGGATAGGATAGAGGAGAGGATAGGAAAGAGGATAGGATAGGATAGGGGATAGGATAGGATACGATAGAGGATAGGATAGGATAGAGGATAGGATAGGATAGAGGATAGGATAGGATAGAGGATAGGATAGGATAGAGGATAGGATAGGATAGAGGATAGGATAGGATAGAGGATAGGATAGGATAGAGGATAGGATAGGATAGAGGATAGGATAGGATAGAGGATAGGATATGATAGAGGATAGGATAGGATAGAGGATAGGATAGGATAGAGGATAGGATAGGATAGAGGTTAGGATAGGATAGAGGATAGGATAGGATAGAGGATAGGATAGGATAGAGGATAGAGGATAGGATAGAGGATAGGATAGGATAGAGGATAGAGGATAGGATAGAGGATAGGATAGGATATAGGATAGGATAGGATAGAGGATAGGATAGGATAGGATTGAGGATAGGATAGGATTTAGGATAGGATAGATGATAGGATAGGATAGAGGATACTATAGGATAGAGGATACGATAGGATTGAGGATAGGATAGGAATGAGGATAGGATAGGATGAAGATAGGATAGGGGATTGGATAGGATGGAGGATAGGATAGGATGGAGGATAGGATAGGATAGAGGATAGGATAGGATAGAGGATACTATAGGATAGAGGATAGGATAGGATAGTGGATAGGATAGGATTGAGGATTGGATGGGATAGAGGATGGGATAGGAAAGAGGATAGAATGGGATAGAGGATAGGATAGGATAGAGGATAGGATAGGATAGAGGATATGATAGGATAGAGGATATGATAGGATAGTGGATAGGATAGGATAGAGGATAGGATAGGATAGAGGATAGGATAGGATCGAGGATAGGATGGAATAGAGGATAGGATCGGATAGAGGGTAGGATAGGGGATTGGATAGGATTGAGGATAGGATAGGATAGAGGATGGGATAGGATTGAGGATAGGATAGGATAGAGGATAGGATAGGGGATTGATAGGATAGAGATTAGGATGGGATAGAGGATATTATAGGATAGAGGATTGGATAGGATAGAGGATAGGATAGGATAGAGGATAGGATAGGATAGGATAGAAGATAGGATACTATAGAGGATAGGATATGATAGAGGATAGGTTAGGATATGAGATTGAATTGGATAAAGGATAGGATAGGATAGAGGATAGGATAGGATAGAGGATAGGATAGGATAGAGGATACTATAGGATAGAGGATACAATAGGATTGAGGATTGGATGGGATTGACGATAGGATAGGATAGAGGATAGGATAGGATAGAGGATATTATAGTATAGAGGATAGGATACGATAGAGGATAGGATAGGATAGAGGATATGATAGGATAGAGGATAGGATAGGATAGAGGATAGGATAGGATAGAGGATAGGATAGGATAGAGGATAGGATAGGATAGAGGATAGGATACGATAGAGGATAGGATAGGATAGAAGATAGGATAGGATAGAGGATAGGATAGGATAGAGGATAGGATAGGATAGAGGATAGGAGACGATAGAGGATAGGATAGGATTGATGATAGGATAGGATACAGGATACAATATTAAATAGGATAGAGGATAGAATAGGATAGAGGATAGGATAGGATAGAGGATAGGATAGGATAGAGGATAGGATAGGATAGAGGATAGGATAGGATAGAGGATAGGATAGGATAGAGGATAGGAGACGATAGAGGATAGGATATTATAGAGGAAAGGATAGGAGAGAGAATAGGATAGGATGGAGGATAGGATAGAGGATAGGATAGGATAGAGGATATGATAATATAGAGGATAGGATAGGAAAGAGGAGAGGATAGGAAAGAGGATAGGATAGGATAGAGGATACGATATTATAGAGGATACGATATTATAGAGGATAGGATAGGAAAGAGGATAGGATAGGATAGGGGATAGGATAGGATACGATAGAGGATAGGATAGGATAGAGGATAGGATAGGATAGAGGATAGGATAGGATAGAGGATAGGATAGGATAGAGGATAGGATAGGATAGAGGATAGGATAGGATAGAGGATAGGATAGGATAGAGGATAGGATAGGATAGAGGATAGGATAGGATAGAGGATAGGATATGATAGAGGATAGGATAGGATAGAGGATAGGATAGGATAGAGGATAGGATAGGATAGAGGTTAGGATAGGATAGAGGATAGGATAGGATAGAGGATAGGATAGGATAGAGGATAGAGGATAGGATAGAGGATAGGATAGGATAGAGGATAGAGGATAGGATAGAGGATAGGATAGGATATAGGATAGGATAGGATAGAGGATAGGATAGGATAGGATTGAGGATAGGATAGGATTTAGGATAGGATAGATGATAGGATAGGATAGAGGATACTATAGGATAGAGGATACGATAGGATTGAGGATAGGATAGGAATGAGGATAGGATAGGATTGAAGATAGGATAGGGGATTGGATAGGATGGAGGATAGGATAGGATGGAGGATAGGATAGGATAGAGGATAGGATAGGATAGAGGATACTATAGGATAGAGGATAGGATAGGATAGTGGATAGGATAGGATTGAGGATTGGATGGGATAGAGGATGGGATAGGAAAGAGGATAGAATGGGATAGAGGATAGGATAGGATAGAGGATAGGATAGGATAGAGGATATGATAGGATAGAGGATATGATAGGATAGTGGATAGGATAGGATAGAGGATAGGATAGGGATAGAGGATAGGATAGGATCGAGGATAGGATGGAATAGAGGATAGGATCGGATAGAGGGTAGGATAGGGGATTGGATAGGAGTGAGGATAGGATAGGATAGAGGATGGGATAGGATGAGGATAGGATAGGATAGAGGATAGGATAGGGGATTGATAGGATAGAGATTAGGATGGGATAGAGGATATTATAGGATAGAGGATTGGATAGGATAGAGGATAGGATAGGATAGAGGATAGGATAGGATAGGATAGAAGATAGGATACTATAGAGGATAGGATATGATAGAGGATAGGTTAGGATATGAGATTGAATTGGATAAAGGATAGGATAGGATAGAGGATAGGATAGGATAGAGGATTGGATACGATAGAAGATACGATATTTTAGAGGGAAAGGATAGGATGAGAGATTAGGATAGGATGGAGGATAGGATAGAGGATAGGATACGATAAGAGGATAGGAAAGGATAGAGGTTAGGATAGGATTGAGGTTAGGATAGATAGAGGATAGGATAGGATAGAGGATTGGTAGGATAGGATGAGGTGTGGTTAGGTGGTGGTGAGGAGTGGTTGAGGAGTGGATGTGGTTGAGGTTTGGTTAGGTGAGTGGACGTAGGTGTGAGGAGTGGTGTGGTTGTGGTGTGGATTGGTGAGGGGAGGTGGAGTGGTGTGTGGATAGGAGTTGTGTGTGGTGAGGTGTGGGGTGGGAGTGTGTGTGTGGTGTGGGTGTGTGGTGTTGTGTGGTGTGTGGTGGGGTGGTGTGAGGTGAGGTGTGGTGTGAGGTGAGGTGTGGTGTGGTAGTGTTGTGTGGTGTCGTTTGTGGAGTGGTGAGGTGTGGTGTGGTGTGGTGTGGTGTGGGTGATGGGTGTTTGGAGTGGAGAGGTGTGAGGTGTGGTGTGATGAGAGGTGGGACGTGTGTTGTGTCGAGTGGAGTGTGGTATGGAGAGGAGTGTGTTGTGGAGTGGTGGGTGGAGTGGTGTGTGGTGTGGTGTACGTGTTGTGGTGTGGTTTGGTGTGTGGTGTGGTGTGGTGGGTGGTGTGGTGTGTTGTGTGGTGTGGTGTGGTGTGTGGTGTGGTGTGGTGTGGTGGGTGGTGTGGTGTGTGGGTGGTGTGGTGTGGTGTGTGGTGTGGTGTGGTGTGTGGTGTAGTGTGGTGTGTGGTGTAGTGTGGTGGGTGGTGTGGTGAGGTTGGTGGTGTGGTGTGGTGTTAGAGAGCGGGGCACGCAGAAGAGGGGGGGGGGGGTGTGTGTGTGACAGTGAAGTGAAGATGGACGTGAAGTGAAGATTGAAGTGAGGTGAAGAGTGAAGTGTGGTGAAGAGTGAAGTGAAGTGAAGAGTGAAGTGAAGTGAAGATTGACGTGAAGTGCACGATTGAAGTGACGTGAAGTGAAGAGTGAAGTGAAGTGAAGAGTGGTGTGAAGTGAAGATTGAAGTGAAGTGAAGAGTGAAGGGAAGTGAAGAGGTGAGGTGAAGTGAAGAGTGAAGTGAAGAATGAAGTGAAGTGGAGAGTGAAGTGAAGGGAAGAGTGTTGTGAGGTGAGGAGTGAGGTGAATTGAAGAGTGGAGTGAAGTGAAGAGTGAACGTGAAGTGAAGGGTGAATTGGATTGAGATGTGAAGTGAAGTGAAGAGTGATGTGAAGTGAAGAGTGTGGTGAAGTGAGGAGTGAAGTGAAGTGAAGTGAAGAGTGAAGTGAAGTGAAGAGTGAAGTGAATTGAAGAGTGAAGTGTTGTGAAGAGTGAAATGAAGTTGAGAGTGAAGTGATTGACAAAGTGAAGTGAAAGAGTGAGGTGAAGTGAAGATTGAAGTGAATTGAAAAGTGAAGTGAAGTGAAGATGGAAGTGACGTGAAGATTGAAGTGAGGTGAAGAGTGAAGTGTGGTGAAGAGTGAAGTGAAGTGAAGAGTGAAGTGAAGTGAAGATTGAAGTGAAGTGAAGATTGAAGTGAAGTGAAGTGAAGAGTGAAGTGAAGTGAAGAGTGGTGTGAAGTGAAGATTGAAGTGAAGTGAAGAGTGAAGGGAAGTGAAGAGGTGAGGTGAAGTGAAGAGTGAAGTGAAGAATGAAGTGAAGTGGAGAAGTGAAGTGCAGGGAAGAGTGTTGTGAGGTGAGGAGTGAGGTGAATTGACGAGTGAAGTGAAGTGAAGAGTGAAGTGAAGTGAAGGGTGAATTGGCTTGAGATGTGAAGTTAAGTGAAGAGTGATGTGAAGTGAAGAGTGTGGTGAAGTGAGGAGTGAAGTGAAGTGAAGTGAAGAGTGAAGTGAAGTGAAGAGTGAAGTGAATTGAAGAGTGAAGTGTTGTGAAGAGTGAAATGAAGTTGAGAGTGAAGTGATTGAAAAGTGAAGTGAAGAAGTGAAGTGAAGTGAAGATTGAAGTGAAATGAAGAGTGAAGTGAAGTGAAGATTGAAGTGAATTGAACAGTGAAGTAAAGAGTGAAGTGAAGTGAAGAGTGGAATGAAGTGAAGAGTGAAGTGAAGTGAAGAGTGCAAGTGAAGTGAAGAGTGAAGTGAAGTGAATAGTGAAGTGATGTGAAGAGTGAAGTGATGTGAAGAGTGAACGTGAAGTGAAGAGTGAAGTGAAGTGAAGAGTGAAATGGAGTGAAGAGGGAAGTGAAATGAAGAGTGAAATGACTTGAAGATTGAAGTGAAGTGAATAGTGAAGTGAAGTGAAGAGTGAAGTGTGGTGAAGAGTGAAGTGAAGGAAGAGTGAAGTGAGTGAAGAATGAAGTGAAGTGACGAATGAAGTGATTGAAAAGTGAAGTGAGGATTGAAGTGAAGTGAAGATGGAAGTGAAGTGAAGATTGAAGTGAGGTGAAGAGTGAAGTGTGGTGAAGAGTGAAGTGAAGTGATGAGTGAAGTGAAGTTTGAAGTGAAGTGAAGATTGAAGTGAAGTGAAGTGAAGAGTGAAGTGAAGTGAAGTGTGAAGTGAAGTGGAAGAGTGCAAGTGAAGAGTGAAGAGTGAAGTGAAGTGAAGAGTGACGTGAAGAGTGAAGAGTGACGTGAAGTGAAGAGTGAAGTGAAGTGAAGAGTGAAGTGAAGTTAAGAAGAGAAGTGAAGTGACGAGTGAAGTGAAGTGAAGAGTGAAGTGAAGTGAAGAGTGATGTGAAGTGAAGAGTGAAGTGAAGTGAAGAGTGAAGTGAAGTGAAGAGTGAAGTGAAGTGAAGAGTGAAGTGAAGTGAAGAGTGAAGTGAAGTGAAGAGTGAAGTGAAGTGCAAGAGTGAAGTGAAGTGAAGAGTGAAGTGAAGTGAAGAGTGACAGTGAAGTGAAGAGTGAGGTGAAGTGAAGTGAAAAGTGAAGTGAAGTGAAGAGGGAAGTGAAGTGAAGAGTGTTGTGAGGTGAAGAGTGTGTGAGGTGAAGAGTGCAGTGAAGTGAAGAGGGAAGTGAAGCGAAGAGGGAAGTGAAGTGAAGAGTGTGGTGATGTGAAGAGTGAAGTGAAGTGAAGAGTGAAGTGAAGAATGAAGTGAAGTGGAGAGAGAAGTGAAGGGAAGAGTGTTGTGAAGTGAAGAGTGAGGAGAAGTGAAGAGTGAAGTGAAGTGAAGAGTGAAGTGAAGTGAAGAGTGAAGTGAAGTGAAGAGTGAAGTGAAGTGCAAGAGTGAAGTGAAGTGAAGAGTGAAGTGGAGTGAAGAGTGAAGTGGGTTGTGGGGTGAAGGGTGAAGTGAAGTGATGATTGAAGTGAAGTGAAGAGTGAGGAGAAGTGAAGAGTGAAGTGAAGTGAAGAGTGAGTGAAGTGAAGAGTGAAGTGACGTGAGGAGTGAAGTGACGTGAAGAGTGAGGTGAAGTGAAGAGTGAAGTGAAGTGAAGAGTGAAGTGAAGTGAAGAGTGAAGTGAAGTGAAGAGTGACAGTGAAGTGAAGAGTGAAGTGATGTGAAGAGTGAAGTGAAGTGAAGAGTGAGGTGAAGTGAAGAGTGTAGTGTTGTGAAGAGTGAAGTGAAGTGAAGAGTGAAGTGAAGTGAGGCATTGAAATGAATTGAAGATTGACGTGGGGTGAAGAGTGAAGTGTGGTGAAGAGTGAAGTGAAGTGAAGAGTGAAGTGAAGTGAAGAGTGAAGTGAAGTGAAGGGTGAATTGGATTGAGATGTGAAGTTAAGTGAAGAGTGATGTGAAGTGAAGAGTGTGGTGAAGTGAGGAGTGAAGTGAAGTGACAGTGAAGAGTGAAGTGACGTGAAGAGTGAAGTGAATTGACGAGTGAAGTGTTGTGAAGAGTGAAATGAAGTTGAGAGTGAAGTGATTGAAAAGTGAAGTGAAGAGTGAAGTGAAGTGAAGATCTGAAGTGAAATGAAGAGTGAAGTGAAGTGAAGATTGAAGTGAATGAAAAGTGAAGTACAAGAGTGACAGTGAAGTGAAGAGTGGAATGAAGTGAAGAGTGAAGTGCAGTGAAGAGTGAAGTGAAGTGAAGAGTGAAGTGACGTGAATAGTGAAGTGATGTGAAGAGTGAAGTGATGTGAAGAGTGAAGTGAAGTGAAGAGTGAAGTGAAGTGAAGAGTGCAATGGAGTGAAGAGGGAAGTGAAATGAAGAGTGAAATGAATTGAAGATTGAAGTGAAGTGAATAGTGAAGTGAAGTGAAGAGTGAAGTGTGGTGAAGAGTGAAGTGAAGTGAAGAGTGAAGTGACGTGAAGACATGACAGTGAAGTGAAGAATGAAGTGAATTGAAAAGTGAAGTGAGGATTGAAGTGAAGTGAAGATGGAAGTGAAGTGAAGATTGAAGTGAGGTGAAGAGTGAAGTGTGGTGAAGAGTGAAGTGAAGTGATGAGTGAAGTGAAGTTTGAAGTGAAGTGAAGATTGAAGTGAAGTGAAGTGAAGAGTGAAGTGAAGTGAAGTGTGAAGTGAAGTGAGAGTGCAGTGAAGAGTGAAGAGTGAAGAGAAGTGAAGAGTGAAGTGAAGAGTGAAGAGTGAAGTGAAGTGAAGAGTGAAGTGAAGTGAAGAGTGAAGTGAAGTTAAGAGTGAAGTGAAGTGAAGAGTGAAGTGAAGTGAAGAGTGAAGTGAAGTGAAGAGTGATGTGAAGTGAAGAGTGAAGTGAAGTGAAGAGTGAAGTGAAGTGAAGAGTGAAGTGAAGTGAAGAGTGAAGTGAAGTGAAGAGTGAAGTGAAGTGAAGAGTGAAGTGAAGTGAAGAGTGACGTGAAGTGAAGAGTGAAGTGAAGTGAAGAGTGAAGTGAAGTGAAGAGTGAGGTGAAGTGAAGTGAAAGTGAAGTGAAGTGAAGAGGGAAGTGAAGAAGAAGTGAAGTGAAGTGCAGAGTGTGGTGATGTGAAGAGTGAAGTGAAGTGAAGAGTGAAGTGAAGAATGACAGTGAAGTGGAGAGTGAAGTGAAGGGAAGAGTGTTGTGGGGTGAGGAGTGAGGTGAATTGAAGAGTGAAGTGAAGTGAAGAGTGAAGTGAAGTGAAGGGTGAATTGGATTGAGATGTGAAGTGAAGTGAAGAGTGAAGTGAAGTGAAGAGTGAGGTGAAGTGAAGTGAAGAGTGAAGTGAAGTGAAGAGTGAAGTGAACTTGAAGAGTGAAGTGTTGTGAAGAGTGAAATGAAGTTGAGAGTGAAGTGATTGAAAAGTGAAGTGCAGAGTGAAGTGAAGTGAGGATTGAAGTGACACTGAAGAGTGAAGTGAAGTGAAGATTGACGTGAATTGAAAAGTGAAGTAAAAGAGTGAAGTGAAGTGAAGAGTGGAATGAACGTGAAGAGTGAAGTGAAGTGAAGAGTGCAGTGAAGTGAAGAGTGAAGTGAAGTGAAGAGTGAAGTGATGTGAAGAGTGAAGTGATGTGAAGAGTGAAGTGAAGTGAAGAGTGCAATTCGAAGTGAAGAGTGAAATGGAGTGAAGAGGGAAGTGAAATGACGAGTGAAATGAATTGAAGATTGAAGTGAAGTGAATAGTGAAGTGAAGTGAAGAGTGAAGTGTGGTGAAGATTGAAGTGAAGTGAAGAGTGAAGTGAAGTGAAGAATGAAGTGAAGTGCCAGAATGAAGTGAATTGAAAAGTGACGTGAAGATTGAAGTGAAGTGAAGATGGAAGTGAAGTGAAGATTGACGTGGGGTGAACGAGTGAAGTGTGGTGAAGAGTGAAGTGAAGTGAAGAGTGACGTGAAGTGAAGAGTGAAGTGAAGTGAAGAGTGAAGTGAAGTGAAGCAGTGAAGTGAAGTGAAGAGTGAAGTGAAGTGAAGAGTGAAGTGAAGTGAAGAGTGAAGTGAAGTGAAGAGTGAAGTGAGTGAAGAGTGAAGTGAAGTGAAGAGTGAAGTGAAGTGAAGCAGTGAAGGTGAAGTGAAGAGTGAAGTGAAGTGAAGAGTGTAGTGAAGTGAAGAGTGAAGTGAAGTGAAGAGTGAAGTGAGGTGAAGAGTGACAGTGAAGTGAAGAGTGACAGTGAAGTGAAGAGTGAAGTGAAGTGAAGAGTGAAGTGAAGTGAAGAGTGAAGTGAAGTGAAGAGTGTTGTGAGGTGAAGAGTGTTGTGAGGTGTGGGGTGAAGTGAAGTGAAGAGTGAAGTGAAGTGACAGAGTGAAATGAAGTGATGAGTGAAGTGAAGTGAAGAGTGTTGTGAGGTGAAGAGTGTTGTGAGGTGAAGAGTGAAGTGAAGTGAAGAGGGAAGTGAAGAGAAGAGGGAAGTGAAGTGAAGAGTGTGGTGATGTGAAGAGTGAAGTGAAGTGAAGAAGTGAAGTGAAGAATGAAGTGAAGTGGAGAGAGACGTGAAGGGAAGAGTGTTGTGAGGTGAGGAGTGAGGTGAATTGAAGAGTGCAGTGAAGTGAAGAGTGACGTGAAGTGAAGGGTGAATTGGATTGAGATGTGAAGTGAAGTGAAGAGTGAATGTGACAGTGAAGAGTGTGGTGAAGTGAGGAGTGAGGTGAAGTGAAGAGTGAAGTGAAGTGAAGAGTGAAGTGAAGTGAAGCGTGCAGTGAAGTGAAGAGTGTAGTGAAGTGAAGAGTGAAGTGAAGTGGAGAGTGAAGTGAAGTGAAGAGTGAAGTGGAGTGAAGAGTGGAAGTGGGTTAGTGGGGTGAAGGGTGAAGTGAAGTGCTGATTGAAGTGACGTGAAGAGTGAGGAGAAGTGAAGAGTGAAGTGAAAGTGAAGAGTGAAGTGAAGTGAAGAGTGAAGTGAAGTGAGGAGTGAAGTGAAGTGAAGAGTGCAGTGAAGTGAAGAGTGAAGTGAAGAGTGAAGTGAAGTGAAGAGTGAAGTGAAGTGAAGAGTGAAGTGAAGTGAAGAGTGAAGTGATGTGAAGAGTGAAGTGACGTGAAAGAGTGAGGTGAAGTGAAGAGTGTAGTGTTGTGACGAGAGAAGTGAAGTGAAGAGTGAAGTGAAGTGAGGATTGAAATGACATTGAAGATTGAAGTGGGGTGAAGAGTGAAGTGTGGTGAAGAGTGAAGTGAGGTGACAGAGTGAAGTGAAGTGAAGCGTGACGTGAAGTGAAGAGTGAAGTGAAGTGAAGAGCTGAAGTGACGTGAAGAGTGACGTGCAGTGAAGAGTGTTGTGAGGTGAAGAGTGTTGTGAGGTGTGGGGTGAAGTGAAGTGAAGAGTGAAGTGAAGTGAAGAGTGAAATGAAGTGATGAGTGAAGTGAAGTGAAGAGTGTTGTGAGGTGAAGAGTGTTGTGAGGTGAGAGTGAAGTGAACAGTGAAGAGGGAAGTGAAGAGACGAGGGACGTGAAGTGAAGAGTGTGGTGATGTGAAGCGTGAAGTGCAGTGACGAGTGAAGTGAAGAATGAAGTGAAGTGGAGAGAGAAGTGAAGGGAAGAGTGTTGTGAAGTGAAGAGTGAGGAGAAGTGACAGAGTGAAGTGAAGTGAAGCGTGAAGTGAAGAGAAGAGTGAAGTGACGTGACAGAGTGAAGTGAAGTGAAGACGTGAAGTGAAGTGAAGAGTGAAGTGGAGTGAAGAGTGAAGTGGGTTGTGGGGTGAAGGGTGAAGTGCAGTGATGCTTGAAGTGAAGTGAAGAGTGAGGAGCAAGTGAAGAGTGAAGTGCACGTGAAGAGTGAAGTGAAGTGAAGAGTGAAGTGACGTGAGGAGTGAAGTGAAGTGAAGAGTGAAGTGAAGTGAAGAGTGAAGTGAAGTGAAGAGTGAAGTGAAGTGAAGAGTGAAGTGAAGTGACGAGTGAAGTGAAGTGAAGAGTGAAGTGATGTGAAGACGTGAAGTGAAGTGAAGAGTGAGGTGAAGTGAAGAGGTGTCGTGTTGTGAAGAGTGAAGTGACAGTGACGAGTGCAGTGAAGTGAGGATTGAAATGCATTGACAGCATTGAAGTGGGGTGACGAGTGAAGTGTGGTGAAGAAGTGAAGTGAAGTGAAGAGTGAAGTGAAGTGACGAGTGAAGTGCAAGTGAAGAGTGAAGTGAAGTATGAAGAGTTGAAGTGAAGTGAAGAGTGAAGTGAAGTGAAGAGTGAAGTGAAGTGAAGAGTGAAGTGACAGTGAAGAGTGAAGTGAAGTGAAGAGTGAAGTGAAGTGACGAGTGAAGTGAAGTGAAGAGTGACGTGAAGTGAAGAGTGTAGTGAAGTGAAGAGTGAAGTGAAGTGAAGAGTGAAGTGAAGTGAAGAGTGAAGTGAAGTGAAGAGTGACGTGAAGTGAAGAGTGAAGTGACAGTGCAAGCGTGAAGTGAAGTGAAGAGTGAAGGTGAAGTGAAGAGTGTTGTGAGGCTGAAGAGTGTTGTGAGGTGTGGGGTGAAGTGAAGTGAAGAGTGAAGTGAAGTGAAGAGTGAATGAAGTGATGAGTGAAGTGAAGTGAAGAGTGTTGTGAGGTGAAGAGTGTTGAGAGGTGAAGAGTGAAGTGAAGTGAAGAGGGAAGTGAAGAGAAGAGGGACGTGAAGTGAAGAGTGTGGTGATGTGAAGAGTGAAGTGAAGTGAAGAGTGAAGTGAAGAATGAAGTGAAGTGGAGAGAGAAGTGAAGGGAAGAGTGTTGTGAGGTGAGGAGTGAGGTGAATTGAAGAGTGAAGTGAAGTGAAGAGTGAAGTGAAGTGAAGGGTGAATTGGATTGAGATGTGAAGTGACAGTGAAGAGTGATGTGAAGTGAAGAGTGTGGTGAAGTGAGGAGTGAGGTGAAGTGAAGAGTGACGTGAAGTGAAGTGAAGAGTGATGTGAAGTGAAGAGTGAAGTGAATTGAAGAGTGAAGTGTTGTGAAGAGTGACATGGACAGTTGAGAGTGACGTGATTGAAAAGTGAAGTGCACGAGTGAAGTGAAGTGACGATTGAAGTGAAATGAAGAGTGAAGTGAAGTGAAGATTGAAGTGAATTGAAAAGTGACGTAAAGAGTGAAGTTAAGTGAAGAGTGGAATGACGTGAAGAGTGAAGTGAAGTGAAGAGTGAAGTGAAGTGAAGAGTGAAGTGAAGTGACAGAGTGAAGTGATGTGAAGAGTGAAGTGATGTGAAGAGTGACAGTGAAGTGAAGAGTGAAGTGGAGTGAAGAGTGAAGTGGGTTGTGGGGTGAAGGGTGAAGTGAAGTGATGATTGACGTGAAGTGAAGAGTGAGGAGAACGTGAAGAGTGAAGTGAAGTGAAGAGCTGAAGTGAAGTGAAGAGTGACGTGAAGTGCAGAGTGACAGTGAAGTGAAGAGTGAAGTGAAGTGAAGAGTGAAGTGAAGTGAAGAGTGACGTGGAGTGAAGAGTGAAGTGGGTTGTGGGGTGAAGGGTGAAGTGAAGTGATGATTGAAGTGAAGTGAAGAGTGAGGAGAAGTGAAGAGTGCAAGTGAAGTGAAGAGTGAAGTGAAGTGAAGAGTGAAGTGAAGCTGAAGAGTGACGTGAAGTGAAGAGTGAAGTGAAGTGAAGAGTGAAGTGAAGTGAAGAGTGAAGTGAAGTGAACGAGTGAAGGGGAGTGAAGAGTGAAGTGGGTTGTGGGGTGAAGGGTGAAGGTGAAGTGATGATTGAAGTGAAGTGAAGAGTGAGGAGAAGTGAAGAGTGAAGTGAAGTGAAGAAGTGAAGAGACGTGAAGAGTGAAGTGAAGTGAGGAGTGAAGTGAAGTGAAGAGTGAAGTGAAGTGAAGAGTGAAGTGAAGTGAAGAGTGAAGTGAAGTGAAGAGTGAAGTGACGTGAAGAGTGAAGTGAAGTGAAGAGTGAAGTGATGTGAAGAAGTGAAGCTGAAGTGAAGCGTGAGGTGAAGTGAAGAGTGTAGTGTTGTGAAGAGTGAAGTGAAGTGAAGAGTGAAGTGAAGTGAGGATTGAAATGAATTGAAGATTGAAGTGGGGTGAAGAGTGAAGTGTGGTGAAGAGTGAAGTGAAGTGAAGAGTGAAGAAGTGACGTGAAGTGAAGGAGTGAAGTGAGTGAGAGTGAAGTGAGTGAAGAGTGAAGTGAAGTGAAGAGTGACAGTGAAGTGAAGAGAGTGAAGTGAAGAGTGAAGTGAAGTGCAGAGAAGTGAAGAGTGAAGTGAAGTGAGAAGTGCAAGTGAGCGTGAAGAGCAGTGAACGTGAAGTGAAGAGGTGAAGTGAAGTGAAGAGTGAGTGAAGAGTGAAGTGAAGTGAAGAGTGAAGTGAGGTGAAGAGTGAAGTGAAGTGAAGAGTGAAGTGAAGTGAAGAGTGACGTGAAGTGACAGAGTGAAGTGAAGTGAAGAGTGAAGTGAAGTGAAGAGTGTTGTGAGGTGAAGAGTGTTGTGCGGTGTGGGGTGAAGTGACGTGAAGACGTGAAGTGAAGTGAAGAAGTGAAATGAAGGATGAGTGAAGTGACGTGCACGAGTGTTGGTGAGGTGAACGACGTGTTGTGAGGTGAAGAGTGAAGTGAAGTGAATCGCAGTGCAGAGCACGAGGAAGCTGGAAGTGACGAGAGTGTGGTGATGTGAAGAGTGAAAGTGAAGTGAAGCGTGCAGTGAAGAATGAAGTGAAGTGGAGCGAGACGTGAAGGGAAGAGTGTTGTGCGGTGAGGAGTGAGGTGAATTGAAGAGAGAAGTGAAGTGAAGAGTGAAGTGACGTGAAGGGTGAACTTGGACTTGAGATGTGAAGTGCAAGTGAAGCGTGATGTGAAGTGAAGAGTGTGGTGAAGTTAGGATTGAGGTGAAGTGAAGAGTGAAGTGAAGTGAAGTGAACGAGTGAAGTGAAGTGAAGAGTGAAGTGAATTGAAGAGTGAAGTGTTGTGACGACGTGAAATGAAGTTGAGAGGTGAAGTGATTGAAAAGTGAAGTGAAGAGTGACGTGAAGTGACAGCTTGCAAGTGAACTGAAGAGTGACGTGAAGTGAAGATTGAAGTGAATTGAAAGTGAAGTAAAGAAGTGCAGTTAAGTGACGAGTGGACATGAAGTGAAGAGTGAATCGTGAACGTGAAGAGTGACGTGAAGTGAAGAGTGAAGTGCAAGTGAAGCGCTGAAGTGATGTGCAGCTTGCCGTGATGCTGAAGAGTGAAGTGAAGTGAAGAGTGAAGTGGAGTGAAGAGTGAAGTGGGTTGTGGGGGTGAAGGGTGAAGTGAAGTGATGATTGAAGATGAGTGAAGAGTGAGGGAGAAGTGAAGAGTGAAGTGCACGTGAAGAGTGACGTGAAGTGAAGAGTGAAGTGAAGTGAAGAGTGAACGTGAAGTGAAGAGTGCAAGTGAATCTGACTAGCTGATCCGATCGATCCTAAAGTGTGAAGTGGAGTGAAGAGTGAAGTGGGTTGTGGGGTGAAGGGTGAAAGTGAAGTGATGATTGAAGTGAAGTGAAGAGTGAGGAGAAGTGAAGAGTGAAGTGAAGTGAAGAGTGAAGTGAAGTGAAGAGTGAAGTGAAGTGAGGAGTGAAGTGAAGCTGAAGAGTGAATTGAAGTGCAAGAGTGCAGTGAAGTGAAGAGTGCCAGTGAAGTGAAGAGTGCAGTGACGTGAAGAGTGAAGTGAAGTGAAGAGTGAAGTGATGTGACGAGTGAAGTGAAGTGAAGAGTGAGGTGAATTGAAGACGTGTCAGTGTTTGTGAAGAGTGACGTGAAGTGAAGAGTGAAGTGAAGTGAGGACATTGAAATGAATGAAGATCTGTATGCCTATGCTAGCGTGAAGTGAAGTGACGACGTGAAGTGGAGTGAAGAGTGCAGTGGGTTGTGGGGTGAAGGGTGAAGTGACGTGATGATTGACAGTGAAGTGACGAGTGCGGAGACGTGCAGAGTGAACGTGAATTGCAAAGTGGGGTGACGAGCGTGAAGTGAAGTGCAGAGTGAAGTGCAGTGACGAGTGACAGTAGACGTGAAGCGTGAAGTGAAGTGACAGATTGAAGTGAAATGAGAGTGAAGTGCTGACGATTCGAAGTGAAATGAGAGTGAAGTGAGAATATGATATCCTGAATCCTCGTGAAGTGAAGATTGAAGTGAGTGAATATCGATCTGATCCTCACAATCCTATCGTGAATCCTATCCTATCCGTGAATCCTAGTGAAGTGTATCCTGAATAGTAATCCTCTATCCTATCCTTATCCTCTATCCATATACTATCCTCAATCCTATCCTATCCTCAATCCTATCCTATCCTATCCTCTATCCTATCCTATCCTCTATTATATCCTATCCTCAATCCTATCCTATCCTCTATCCTTTCCTATCCTCTTATCGATCCTATCTCTATCCTATCCTATCCTATCCTATCCTATCCTATCTCTATCCTTATCCTATCCATCCTCTATCCTATTCCTATCCTCTATCCTATCCTATCCTCTATCCTATCCTATCCTCTATCCTATCCTATCCTCTATCCTATCCTATCCTCTATCCTATCCTATCCTCTATCCTATCCTATCCTCTATCCTACTTACCTATCCTAGCTATCCTATCCTAATCCTCTATCCTATCCTATCCTCTATTCTATCCTATCCTCTATCCTATCCTATCGTCTATCCTATCCTATCCTCTATAATATCGTATCCTCTATAATATCGTATATTGTATCCTATCCTATCCTCTATCCTATCCTATCCTCTATCCCATCCTATCATCTATCCTATCCTATCCTCCTCTATAACTATCGTATCCTCTATAATATCGTATCTCTATCCTATCCTATCCTATCCTTTCCTATCCTCTCCTCTATCCTATCCTCTCTATATTATCATATCCTCTATCCTATCCTATCCCTCCTATCCTATCCTAATCTAATCCTATCCTATCCTCCATCCTATCCTATCCTCTATCGTCTCCTATCCTCTGTCCTATCCAATCCCCTATGTTATCCTCTATCCTATCCTATCCTCTATCCTATCCTATCCTCTATCCTATCCTATCCTCTATCATATCCTATCCTCTATCCTATCCTATCCTCTATCCTATCCTATCCTCTATCCTATCATATCCTATCCTCTATCCTATCCTATCCTCTATATTATCATATCGTCTATCCTATCCTATCCTCTATCTTACCCTATCCTCTATCCTATCCTATCCTCTATCCCATCATATCCTCTATCCTATCCTATCCTCTATCCTATCCCTATCCTCTATCCTATCCTATCCTCTATCCTATCCTATCCTCTATCCTATCCTATCCTCTATCCTATCCTATCCTCTATCCTATCCTATCCTCTATCCTATCCTATCCTCTATCCTATCCTATCCTCTATCCTATCCTATCCTCTATCCTATCCTATCCTCTATCCTATCCTATCCTCTATCCTATCCTATCCTCTATAATATCGTATCCTCTATAATATCGTATCCTCTATAATATCTTATATTGTATCCTATCCTATCCTCTATCCTATCCTATCCTCTATCCCATCCTATAATCTATCCTATCCTATCCTCTATAATATCGTATCCTCTATAATATCGTATCCTCTATCCTATCCTATCCTCTTTCCTATCCTCTCCTCTATCCTATCCTATCCTCTATATTATCATATCCTCTATCCTATCCTATCCTCTATCCTATCCTCCATCCTATCCTATTCTCTATCCTATCCTTTCCTCTATAATATCGTATCTTCTATCGTATCCAATCCTCTATCCTATCCTATCCTCTATCCTATCCTATCCTTTATCCAATTCAATCTCATATCCTATCCTATCCTCTATCGTATCCTATCCTCTATAGTATCCTATCTTCTATCCTATCCTATCCTCTATCCTATCCTATCCTATCCTCTATCCTATCCTATCCTCTATCCTATCCTATCCTCTATCCTATCCTATCCTCTATCCTATCCTATCCACTATCCTATCATATCCTCTATCCTATCATATCCTCTATCCTATCCTATCCTCTATCCTATCCTATCCTCTATCCCATTCTATCCTCTTTCCTATCCCATCCTCAATCCTATCGTATCCTCTATCCTATAGTATCCTCTATCCTATCCTATCATCTCATCCTATCCTAAATCCTATCCTATCCTCAATCCTATCCTATCCTATCCTCTATCCTATCCTATCCTATATCCTATCCTATCCTCTATCCTATCCTATCCTCAATCCTATCCTATCCTCTATCCTATCCTATAATCTTATCGTATCTATCCTCTATCCTATCCTCCATCCTATCCTGTACTCTATCCTATCCTTTCCTCTATAATATCGTATCTTCTATCGTAACCTATCCTCTATCCTATCCTATCCCCTATCCTATCCTATCCTCCATCCTATCCTATCCTCCATGCTATCAATCCCCTACCCTATCCTCAATCCTATCCTATCCTCTTTCCTATCCTAACCTCTATCCTATCCTATCCTCAATACTATCCTATCCTATCCTTTATCCTATCCAATCCTCTATCCTTTCCTCAATCCTATCCTATCCTCAATATAATCCAATACTCTATCCTATCCTATCCTCTAACGTATCCTATCCTCAATCCTATCCTATCCTATCCTCTATCCTATCCTATCCTCTAT